>NC_143580.1:141651953-141804679 GCF_048544385.1 Mastigoproctus giganteus
GCAAAGTACTGCATATGGGTAGAAGTAACCCCAGAGAAACGTACCAACTGTGTGGTACTACACTTAAGGTGGTAGAAAATGAAAAAGACCTGGGAGTAATTGTGCAGTCAGATATGAAGTTTTCTGAGCAATGCAGACAGGCTGCTAGGGCGGGTCATGGGGTTTTGTCAATGATATATAGGAATTTTGCTAGCAGGGAAAAGGAGGTGATTGTCCCTCTGTATAAGGCAATGGTCAGGCCACGCCTTGAGTACTGCGTACAGGTCTGGAGGCCTCATTTTAGGAAGGATGTAGATTTGCTTGAGCGTGTACAGAGAAGAGCAACACGATTGGTGAGGGGAATGAAGGGATTCTCTTACCAAGAGAGGCTTAAGTTCTGCAAATTGCAGTGGCTGGAGACTAGGCACCTGCGCGGTGATCTGATTGAGGTCTATAAGGCCTTGAATGGGTTGAGCACGCTGAATTCTGATGGGATCCTTCCACTTGTTCAGATTACGAACCTACGGGGACATAAGTTCAAATTAAGAAAGGACAGATGTAGAATAGATGTGCGGAAATTTGCCTTTAGCCAGCGGGTGGTTAATTGCTGGAACAAACTTCCATCTGTAGTTGTGGAAGTTGATAGGTTAAATAAATTTAAGGAGGAACTGGACAGGCATTTGGAGGGAATGGTGTGATGATTTTTTTTTTTTTTTTTTTTTTTGGCTGATGCTGCATAAGCTCCTACACTTGCTTTCTTGCATCATGTGCCACTACTACTACTACTACTACTACTACTACAAAGATATTCCTTTGGCTGGATCATGTTCTGTTCCAGAAAGGTTTGCAAACATTTTACAAGTTGCACATTTTATTAGGTTGTGATGCGTTGGTGAATTTCCCCCTTTGGTTCTCCTCAAGCTCGTGCTACTTTGTGCCTCTTACTTTGCTGCTGTAGTCTGGAGCATGATTCCCATTTAAACACAATTTAATTGATTAACAATGGAAATTAATAAGATTAATATATTTAATTGATTAATTGACAATACTACACTAAGCAAATAGGTTCCTAAATGCAGTGATATGTATTACGCTATCAAGTTTTATGTTATATGCTACCAAGTTTAAGATATACGTTACACTATACCATAATGATTTCAACAGTGCCGGTCCTAGCAAATGCGGGGACCAATTGGAGCATGCTGGCAGGGCCTCTTAAAAAAATTCACTATTAACCCCTCAATAATCTGAAATAATGAAAAACTGAAACTATTAATAAATCTTTATTATTTTTATATTTCAATTTATTAACAATTGATCAGACATTTTGATAATATAAACAAAACTAATCAAAAGGATATTTTTCTTGCCCTTTTATCAGCAAAATCTTTCAAAATTTTCTCAAAATTTAAATTCCTTGCTGCTTCTCTTTCGATGGGTAAAACTGCAAGGGGCTGTTTAGTCTCTCTTGAAGTGTCGTTGATCTCAGATATGTTTTAATTAACTTTAATTGGGAAAAGTTTCTTAATTTAGCTGCCAGTGTGGAATCATTAAAAATATTCTTAAGAGATATGAATAAATTCGGAAATCCAGTGGCTCTTTCATTAGTTGCAATAAATTTTAAAATATTTAAAGGATTTTCGAAGTACAATTCTGGAAGAATTGGTTTCAGTGCTTCCATTTCCTCCACTAGCATATGGCATAAATATCTGCCACCTTCCCAGACTTGACTAATTCATTTCTCTCAATGATTTTAGCATCTGAAAGTGTGATTTCTAAATCTGCAGAGTGTTTTCTTAACTTGTCCTTTGAAATTTGTAGAAATTTACTCAAGAAACCAAAAAGATTATTATGTAATTTGAATATCACTTAATTTGGCTGCCAGTGTGCATTTACAATCTTTACAAAAACATTTTAAATAAATCACCATCTAATTTTCAGAGTCAGTTCTTATATTTAGCATCTTTGAGCCATTGATCACGAAAGTTTCAAAGAAATGAAGTTCTGAGTGTCAGTGTTAGTGCAAATTCATATTATAATATCTTTCTCTGATCTGTAAATGATCAAGCAACAAATTTTCAATAAAAAAAAAAATTACTGACATCAGAATAATAAAATTACAAATCGTTCTGTCAAATTGTAATAAAATGCAAAGATTAGTAAAAAAAAATAATAAATAAATAAAATAAAATAAATCTACAGCAATGAGTAGCATATATTATTATTATTACAAACTATACAACAGTTGACGATCGCCAACATCATGGATATTCATAATTTGTGAATGGTCCATCATGTAAACTTATGAAAACTGGAATAACAAATTCACTTACTACAGAATAATCACTACAAGGTTGGCATTGCATTGCGCACAAAGCAAATCAATGCATACTTTCTCTATTCAGGAGGTGCACATTCATTGTTCAGAGTGCAAAAAAAAAAAAAAAAGTGCAGACAAGAAAAATAACTTTTTGAAATTCATATTTTTTTCCTTCTCTGATCTGTAAATGATCCTTCGACAAATTTTCAATAAAAAAAATTTACTAACACTAGAGCAATAAAATTACAAATTATTCTGTCAATTTGTAACAAAATGCAAATAATATTAAATAAATAAATAAATCTACAGCAATGAGTAATATACATTAGTATCAAAACTGGACAAAGTTTGACGATCGCCGAAGTCATGGGTCATTCATAATTTGTAAATGGTCCACATTCATAAATTATGAATCCACAATTTGCGAATGAAAACTGGAATAATAAATTTACTTACATCTTCAGCCTATCTATCACAAATTAGAAAAAAAATGGTGGTAATGAGTAAATTTTTTCATGTTATAAGAAATTTTAAAATGCAGAATCACTGCACTTGAAAATGTAGAATTGCAGAATGGTACATGATGCTTGACAAGAGCTGTTGAACTTTCTTTCTCTGCCATTAAAGCAAATGAAAATATCTGTGATTCGCTGAATTTTTTTGTTTCATTTCCCAAATTACTCCTTCAATTAACTTTGCAACAAATTTTCCCACCACAAACGAAAACAGAACAGGTACATATAAAAGCATTATAAGATGTATTATTCATGGCCAGTGACAAAGTCCAAGACCTCTGTATAGAAACAAAGCAATAGTTTGCTGTATAGTTTCCTGTATAGAAACAAAGCAATAGATAAGGGTAGAATGTTGTTATGAAAATGGCAAATGAACCTCAAAACCATAAATTTAACGAAACTTCATGCTTTGGAGTAACTGAAGTAAACACTTTACTCTGCCTGGTCATTGCTTATTCCGCTCTCTGAACACTCTGGGATAAACGCTAATTACAGGAAGGGTTGCTCCCAATGCACTGACCAGTTTCAGAATTCCATACGTGAGGATCAAAGAATCCGCGATTCAAGTGTGCCTCTCATTAGCATAGTAATAACTCATTCCTAGTCCTTGTAGTTTTTCGTTTCAGATAAAAAAAAAAAAAGGAAGCCAAATCTAGCCAAATGGCGCTTAAAACGACAACACTGGCTATAGCTATACTGTTACGTAATAAATTTGTGTACACTGTATTGTAAAATAAAACATATTACCCTCCGACAACAATCAGAGTAGTAGGCACACACAAAAAATGTAAATTCACCAACACTAAAATAAAATCAGACTGTGATGTATATTTATATTTGATAATGCTTTTGCTGAATATTTCACGACTATCTTTTATTTACTAATATTTCTATAATATTTCTTATCAGTCTAAACGATACTCGGGCGGCCAGTCGCCGGGTTGATAAGAATGTGTTACATTTAATTTTAAAAAATTGCTAGTTTATTAATGAAATTTATCAATTGTCTTGGGAAATGAACCTATCTTCCAAATTTCATGGGCCCCTTTCAAGCACAGCACCAATTTCCTTCCTGAAGCAGACAGGGCTTCTCAACAATGAGTCTTGATCATAGGATAGAAATAATGTGGAGTGCGTGTGTGTGTGTGTCAAAATATTAAATAAAGAGCTTATTTTGTGTCTTGGCGCATGCATGCAAAAGACTACAAATCAGAGATAAGATATGGATGGCGAACATTAATAGAATTCTGAGTAATTTAATTTCAAGAGTTTCTATGTTTAATAGTTTTGTGTAGTTGAATTGGATACTAAGTATTTTTGCCTCGTTAAATAAAATTGTGTGGTTTTATTAACAGCATGAAAGGCCGGTTCTGACACCACTGAATGGGAAAAGTGGACTGAGGACACATGCTGTTTTACCCTCAAATCCAGAGTGCACCATGTAGAGCCCTGAACCTAAACCAGCATTAGTCCAGTTCGAAGCTTGCCAGATTTAAAGTAGAGGAGAGAAATCATTAAGTTATGTTTTTTTAACTAAACTAAGCTCTTAAAATTAACATATTCACACAGCAAACTGCCTCATCACATTTATTAGCCAAAATTTACTTCATCAACAAACCTTCTCAAGCTGAAAAAAAAAAAAAAATAAGATAACACAATGGAATCCCAACAACAGAAAGTGCTGGTCCTACAAGAAGTAGGTATCACTAGTAACTCTGTCAGGAAAATGGGTGTGAATATATATTGTAAAAATATATTGTACAAAAAGGATGGCTGGAAGAAAAAAGTGGTATATCTGAGAGGAGCTAAAGTTAATGATGTAGAACAGTTTCACCTTTTTAAGGGCACAAAAGGTTGCACACACTGATACTAATGATATTAAGAATAGTTATGATAATTTATTTAGAGAATTTATCAGGATTATTTCGAGGAATTAAAGTGATTGAAGTCTCATTTAAGTGTCTGAAGAATGTTCAAAAAAATGATGCAAGTTTGGATTAAATTTGAAAGTGTATGAAATTTTGCCCACGTATGATAAGAGGGTGTACATGATGAGAGTCCTGTCAATCAATTCAACCACTGAGAGGCTATGCAAGGCTCATGAATTTTTCACAGCATGGGTAGAATATTTCAATATTTCAGAGCATGATCTGTGTTTTAAAGTAATGGGATATGTATATATAGATTTGGTGCAAGAATATTTGCTGTTGCTATCAATTGAGGACGTATCAGTGAGGTTAGAAAACTGCCAGTTTGGGGGAGGATGGTGGAAAAACATTATAGTTTAATGGCAGCTACAAACAGATTTGAAATTGATTCTTGCACTGTTTCTATTTGGACATGCGGCAGGCTAGAAAGGAAGGTGTGGGCAATAACAAGGCCTGCAGAAGAGTACTCATGGGATAAACACACACAAAGCCAATGTTAAGGGCACTATCAGCAAAAAACACATATACTCATGCTTGAACATTAATGCTGAGATTAAAGAGTGGAGATACTGCCATGACTGGTGTGTTTTAGAGCTCCTGTGTTTTGAGTGTAAAGTATTGGATTATAATGGTTTCGGCCTTCGCTGATGGTTTCATCTTGAAAGGAATCTGAAAAAGTGCCATCAGGTGAAATTTGTCAGTTTTAATGTAGTACTCTTCAAGATATAAATTAGAGCTATAATGCTCAATACGTTCTACGATGATATCAATATTTGTAAAAGAATAAGAGAAGTTTACCTCAATATGATATGTAGAACACTTCCGTATGATACTCCAGAAATTAAACCGAAAACAATTTTTAAAAAATTGAAAATCTTACATTACAGTAAGAAATAATTAACAATAATTAAAAATCAAATGAACACAATTTTAAAAATCAACGCAATTAAAAATTAAGTAAAAAATTAATTTAATGAAAAAAAATGTAAAATGATTTAAATCGTTTTGCATTTTTTTCATTAAACCCTGACTGAAACATGCTCGAAGCTAAAAAGAATATGGACCACAAGACCAGAGGTTATAGAGAACCTGCTAAATGTTTGCATCAGGGATGGAGTCTTTCTGGCCCAATGGAAAAAAGCACTTCTCAAGATAATCATCAAAAATCCAGAAAAGCCACCCGACTAACCTGACTCATATAGGCTGATTGCCCTTCTACCCATTATAAATAAAGTACTGGAAAAGCTCATAGCCAGAAGATTCCTCGCACTCTATCATTCAAAGGGCCTCCACTCAGACCAACAATACAGCTTCATGAAAGGTTGTTTGGTTTAGTGTTTAATGGTGCATTGGCAACAAGGCCATAATGTGCCAAGTCAAATTCATGAAAGGAAAATGTACTGAAGATGCCATTCAGGCAGTGATGCTAGCCACAACCAACCAAGGGGAAATATGCCCTTGGCCTTGGTGTGGATTTCAAAGTGGCCTTTTACACCCTTTGGTGGTAAACTGTCCTGTACAGATTTCGAGTGGCTGGGAGGTCTGCACCGATGTATCACCTAGTGTCCAGTTACTTGAACAACTGCCATCCTGTGGTCAAAACATCTACCGAGGAAATTACCAGACCAACAACCAGGGGTTGCCTGCAAAGAATCCATACTGGGCTTCCTTGCACAGAATGCAACGTTTGATACCTGGCTATCAAAACACCACCATAACATCATAAATGTAGCCTATGCCAATGATTTGGCCATAGTCCTGCAAGGGAATTCCAGGCAACAACTGGAAGAAACAGCTAACAACATTCTAGAAGATCTCTGACAATGGTGTGAAAACCACAAGCTCACAGTCTCAGCTGTAAAAACTCGAAAGATGCCCCTCAACAGACACCTTGAACCCAACCAGATCCCTCAGATTTGGCATCAACCAATAAAACTCGTCTTTGCTTACAAATATCTTGGAGTCCTGCTGGATGAGAAGCTATCCTTTACAGACCATGCAAACTACATCAAGGAGAAGATCAAGAAGTACACCGGCAAGCACCTGAGAGTCACAAGGAAGAACTGGGTCTTGAAGGGTCAAACCTTAAAGCTCTACTATGAGTGATCTTCAACCCAACAGCCACCTATAGGGCTGGTACCTGGGGTCATAGAGCTGACTACACAGCACAACGACAACCAGACCAAGCACAATGCACCGTTCTTATGACCTCCAGGGCCTGCAGAACAGTTTCTACTCCTGTCTGGCAAGATACCACTTCACTTCATGGTGGCATACCATTATTTAATATACCACAAAAGATGGGACTTCCCATGCAGCGGTAACAACAAAGGAATCAGATGTGAACTGATCTCCATCTGGCAGACTGCCTGGGCAGCCAACCCACTGGATAGAACCACCCATAATTACATGCCTACAGTACAGGAACACTCCAAACAGCTTAATAAATGGTTCATATGAAGTCTATTTTCAAGTTTCTTACTAACTGGACACGGAGCCTGAATGCCAAACTCCACATGTTGGGGCTAGCAAAAACCCCCTGACTGCACCTGTGGAATGCCAGAGACAGCTCACCACACTACCTGTACCTGTCCAATTGACGAGGACTTCAAATTCTCACAGAAGTATATGCAAGGAACAGGCACCACTGCTCATACAAAGGAAAATGTTGTAGCTTTTAACGACTTCGCAGAACGTGTTTTTAAGTGACGACGATGCCTGATGGCACACCTAAACCTGGACCCCTACCCAGACATGACCTGCCTGCGGGCTCCACCTATATCTTAGCGGAACTCCAAACAGAATGAATCCACAGATAATGACAACTGAACTTGGAATTTACTCCAGATCATACTACAGATTACATAAGCTGAGTGGGGATCAGGCCTCGGCCTAGTAGGCTCCCTGCCAGGAAGCCACTTGCTAACCTGTTGAAGGTAGGATTTCAGCCCATCTGGATACCCACCATGAGGTGGATCTGCTGACCCCTTTTCGGGGTGGGATCAAACCACTGTCCTCCTCAAATCTTCTTCTGTCTGGCTGCCAAATGCCTGCTTGCTGTCCTACAACAGAAAACAACACTTCCAAACATTACACTTTCACAAATCTACACACACAGTTGACTTGGGCTCAGCCCAATACAGAAGACTCAGCAGCATATGGGGGGGGGGAACCCTGGAGACCACAACAAGAAAACTCAGACACGTTTGACATTTGTGCACTAATACTAGGAATATAGTAAATAAGTATGTAATTTGATGAAATTGGAGGATTATTAAGTCATCAAATATGGGAATTACAAGGAATATCAGAAGCATGGTGTCACTCAGACATAAGGGATAGAGAATTTGAATGTGGTGATTACAATGTTTACAGAAAGGGAAGACAGGACAGGTGAGAGGGAGAGAAGGACATGTGATGAAAAAGAAGAACACAGAAACTTTTTTTTTTTTTTTTTTGACTGGCGCAGCACAAGCCTTGGCTTCCTTGCACCATATGGCCATTACTAACACTAATACTAAATATTCCGCACTACATCAACGTGTGAAGAAGTTTTTAGGATTGGGGGTACCAAATGGATACCAGGTTATAAATGGGAGGTAAATGATTTTGAGAGAGGAAAGTACAATTCATGAACAGAGAAATTCATGAAGTAAAAAGTGAATAAGGCACCTGAGACTGACAGAATCTATCTAATTATATTAAAACAGCAGAAAAAGAGGTAAATAAATCTTTAACTATCATCCTTGGGTTCAGAAGAGGTCCCTACAGAATGAAGATCTGTAAATATCTATTCAGAAAGGAAAATCAGTGACTTCTGTTCCAGGAAAAATAATGGAGTCAATGGTTAAAGAACTACTTTATTAAGGGAATATCTCATCTGATTAGCAGCTATGATACATTAACTAGGGAACTGTGTACAGGAAAAAAAAAATGACATCATGTACTTTGAATTTAAGTAAAGTTTTTGTTATTGTTCCACATAAAAGACTGTTATACAGATTGGAGTAGCTTAGCATTAATGGAAAGTTACTGCTGTTGATAAAGGGACGGTTGGGTGGCAGAAGACTGTGGTTATTAATGGGCACTGTTCTTGTTGGATTAATGTTAACAGTGGAGTCCTTCAGGGTTCAGTTGGCCTTCTTACTGTTTTCAATATTTATTAAAGATACTGAGGCATATCAAATTTAATAAGTCTGCTGATGATATAAAGATTGCCAGAGTGTGGTTAGAGAGAGGAATTAAGAGTATAATAAAACCTAGAGAAATTAGGCAGATGGACAGAACAGTTGCAGTTGAGTTTTAACATTGATAAATGTAAGGTGCTACATATGAATAGCAAAAATAACATACCAACTGGATGGCACCACACTCAGGGATAATTGTATAGTGTAGACATTCTGCTTGGGCAGCTGATAGGTTTCTATTAATGTGATACAAGAATTTTGCTGAGAGAGAGAGAGAGAGAGAGAGAGAGAGAGAGAGAGAGAGAAGTGGTTTTCCCATTGTACAAAGCAATTGTTAGGCCACGTTTTCGAGTACTGCAACAGGCCAGGAAGCTTTATTTTAGAGAACGTCTCATTTTGAAAAACAGAGAATGTCTAATCCATTATGGAAAAACTTAAGTGAGGATGAAATTAACTAAAAATATGAATGAAACCAAAAAGAAATGAAAATATACTAATTACACTGATATCAATTATTTTTTGGTTACTGATGTTCCAAAATGGAACAGCAATGACCATTAAACTGCATATAAAATAAAATTTTGTCAACTTGATGCCTTTATTTTATTTTAATTAAATATTTAAAAATTTACTGTTTCGCAGTTCATTGTTAAATTTTTATATTATTTCAACCTTTTGAGTTATTAATAATATTATTCCTTTCTTATTGTATGGTTTATATTCTAGCAATATTTCTTGCTGTGCTACTTTGTATGAGTCTGCAATGCATTTTTATTTCATTTTATCTATTTTATTCTTTTGTTCCGTATCAGTACATTTCACAAAATATACATAAACACTTCTCAGGTACAGCTGTTTAGTGCTGTTGATGTGCTTATACATTCTATATATTTTACATATAGCTTATTATAATATAATAAGGTAGTTACTAGACACTAAAAATACCCACCCAGGGTTGTTGGGAATTCCCAACCCATTATTCATTACTGAGGGAGGTGTCTCAATTTACTGAAATTTGCAATTTTTACCCACTACATATTTTTCCACACTACAAATTTTTCTCGAATGGCTACTGATTTTATTATGATTTTATTAAGCTCATTACCTCAACATATTCTCATTTAATTTCTGAACCATTAAAATATAACTGCTTATATATGTGTGCACACACTACCCTACCATTAATATCTGGACACCTGCATATCTTAAAATAGCTTATTTACAGGAAAATTAAGTGTGCTCAAACCTTAATGACAGTCTCTAGTCTCTATGGAACATAATAATATTGGAGGGCATTCACAAAAAATATGTGAAACATTCTCCACCAGATTATAAATATAATTTTTGTAAATGTCCTCCAATATTATTTGCCATTCTGCTTTCAAAGTGTTTTTTTGGGCAGTCTCTCTTCACATGCACCTGATGATTCACTTCATTCCAGAGGTTCTCTTTAGGATTGAGGTCAGGCCCCTGGACAGGCCAGTTCAAATTTTCAATGCTTATATCCTTAAACTCATCACAACATGAGCAGTATGACATTGATTTTAATCCTGCTGATGCAGGTAAGGGATTATTGTCCAGGATGTCTAGGTAGACCTCAGCATACATGCATAATGTGGCGACTTCCAGCATGGAAGTCGCCACATCATGCACTCACATACTACTGTCTCCTTAAAGATATCACGAGCATATTTATAATTGTGTCTGACATTTTTTGCTTGGCTAGGATGTGACTATCTACAAACAGATTGCCATATATTAATGGCAGGGCAGTGTGTGTGTGTGTGTGTGTGCATACAGGGTGTCTCAAAAATACACGGCATAACTTCAGGAATGAGTTCCTCATATGTAGACAATAAAAATATTTTATATCAATGTAGTTCCGGAAATGCTTGGTTCCCAAGTTATTAACTGGAATGTCTTATCTCCCGCAGGTGATTTCCTTCATCACAAGGTACTGACAGAATCTGGTGGTTTTCCATTCCGACCATGTACCCAAATCAGGAGCAAGCAGATATGGTACTCACGGGGCTTTCTGGAAAACAACGTGACTGATTTCCTGGATGACACGCCATTGATCATTCGTCAACACTCACACTTCATGCATGATGGTGCTCCCGCACATTTCAGCCACCTAGTCCACAATTACCTGAATCGAAGGTTTCCTGGTCGGTGGATAGGTAGAGGTGGACCAACTGCCTGGCCTCCACGCTCACTGATTTAAACCCACTAGATTTCTTCTTGTGGGGCCATTTAAAGTCATTGGTGAATGCGACTCCAGTAGCTGATGTGGAAACTCTCTGCAATCGAATTGTGGCAGGTTGTGAGACAATACGAAACATGCCAGGAATTGGGCATCATCTTCATGAGTCCGTGGGCATCATCTTCACGTCGATGTGGGGCCTGTATTCAGGCAGAAGGTGGACATTTTGAACAATTACTATAAGGTGATCTGAACAGTTAAGTGTCATAGACAAACCTTCAAAACTCAGAAACCAAGCATTTCCGGAACTATGTTGATATAAAATATTTTTATTGTCTACATATGAGGAGCTCATTCCTGAAGTTATGCCGTGTATTTTTGAGACACCCTGTATATATATATACACAGTGCTTTTTTGTAAAGGTGTTTACTATCAAGAAAAAGGTCTTTACTATCAAGAAAAAGGTCTTTACTATCAAGAAAAATTGAAAATTAAAAGGACATGAAAAGTACAGTATTCTGAAAAATTATTTCCTGATATTGTTACTTAGTAGTAATGTGTTTGAAATAAGAATAAAAAATTAAGTATATTAATGCACAGTTCATTAAGCATAAATTTATTATTAAAATGTATAAAAAATAAGTAAATGTTTAAAAAACAAGTAATAAGTAAAAAATAAGTAAGAATTGTAAAAAATAAGTAAAAATTAGTAAAAAAATTCATAATAAAGTTTTTATAGAATATTCCAAATTTTTATTGAGTTCTCATTCAACACACTATGCCAACTTCTTACTGTTTGTGTCTGTTGATGAATGACGTTTCCAAAGCAGCCACGAATCGATATATTTGATGGATCGAAGTGTGTCAGCAGTTTAATTAAGAAATAGTAGTGAAGAAATTGTTTTTGTCATCAACAAAGCTCTGGTTGAGCTGACGATCAGATTCATTAATTTGTGAAAATCCTCGTTCACATTCACTTGATGAAATTGGTATTGTACTCAGAGCATACATCAAATGCTCTTAAATTTCTACAAAAACTCTCTTTTCAATTAGGTATTCACGAAATGGACAAATTGTATCTCTTTCATTTAACTGAAGCCTAATTGACAATTTTCTAAATTCATTCTCACCAAATGCCAACATTTCATGTTTGGAGGTTGTAATTATTTTTTCTTTGTTCTTTTTCTCTTTTTTTTTTTTTTTTTTTTTTGGAAACTGTCCAAAATGTCAGTGTCATTCGGATATTCAGCTACTGTGACCATGTAAACAGAGATAGGGAAAATTTACAGAAAAATGTGGATAACACACTTCCACGAAATAACAGATGATTATTTGTCAAGGTAAAAGAAAATCACTCCCTCCTAATTCTCGAATGGGGCACTTAGAGTTTATTCCCAACAGTGTCCAACCTATGGCCTGCATGGAAAGTGAATTAAAACAGCATTTTAAATTTTGCTAATTATCAAAAAAAATTCTCATTAAATGTTTTGTTTAGTAAATGTAATCGTGTATTGTATTTAATAAAATTTTCAAATATTTTCAATTTCAGGTGTGTCATTATTTTTATTTATTCACCTTAATATTCACCTTATATTCATCTTAAGCAGTGATCCTTTCAGGTTGTAAATTTTCTAAAATGAGCATTTAAAGGTAAAAGTAAGGTATTTTTTTGAAAAAAAAAAAAATTATTATTTTTATAATTTTAATAAATCTAAAAAGTAAATTAGTGACATAGATTCGTTACACATAAAAGTATTGGGAATTTGCATTTTTTATATATAGCCTGAAAATAAAAAACGGTAACATGAAAACAGAAACTTCCTTTTACATGTAACAAGATATGGAAACTGTAACACACAAATTTTTCTCGAATCACTCAACTTTGAATATGTGCCCTGTATGAGAAAAGATCAGACACAGCTGCAGTAGAAGGTGAACCAGAGCCAATGGGATACCCCTTGATCTGCTCACTGTTGACCAGTGCAACTTCTCTATATGTGGGACAGGTGATCAGATAGGTTTTACCAGGTACCACTAAGTTGTAGAATCCCTGTAGCTCCCTCAATTCTTTACATATAGTTTGTATAATAAGGTTACATACACATAATGAATAAATTGCCTGAAGGCCAGAAGTGTGAACAGTGTATATGCAGTTAAGTCTCTCCTAAGCTGTTCGTTATATGAAAATTTTCTTCGCTCAACTGAAACTATTTTAAATATAATTTCCAAGAGGATTCAAAAAAATTTGCTATAAAAGGAGTTCATTAAACAGAGGTCCGACTGAGTAATTTAGAATTCTAAAAATGGTTATAAAGTTTTATACAGAAGATATCTTAACAATAGACAGTGAAAAATGCAAATTTAGTTAAATAACTTTAAGCTCTAACTTATTTAGTTAGAGGCAAGTTAGAACTCAGCAGTTTTTCATCTTTATTCATTCCAATATTCAAGATATACATATTTCCTGAAAATTAAAATCTACAAATATTAAAGTCAAATGTTAACAAGTTCCTTTTGACTTTTTAATCCTTAGCATGTTCATGATAATAGAGTACTAAAAAGTTTTCAATAGCCTTCAAGCCTAGATGTGATCCTGGATTAACATGCATGGATGCAAATTCATATATAGCGAGATAGAGCTAATACACTGCCACAAAAAATGCAGAGCCCATTGTTAGTTACTGCACTGTTATGTCACCTGCAATAAAACAGTTACAATGAAGTTGTACACTCTTTTGGATTCAGCCATCCAGAGTATAAATGGACATTTATTTATTTAATGTTTAAAATCAGCATTAATAAAAAAATAAATAAAAATAATAAAAATCCAAATAAAGAATATAAGATGAAACTAAAAACTGATAAAAAACATTTGAATTTCAGATTAAACAAGATACAGGTAGTTCTCCACTTTACGTGCTAATTCGTTCCTAGAGCGCACTCGTAAAGCAGGAATTTATTTCTCATAGACATAATGTTAAATAGGGGTTGCGTTATCAACAATGAAATTAGTTAGCTAATTAGTTTATGTTTAAACAATGATTGATTTATCCAAAGAAATGAAAACGTAGCCTGCAAAATCAAGTAAATTATAATAATAGATAAATTATTTATGACTTACAAATTTTGATGAATGTTTATTCTTCATCATCAACTAAATGCACACTCATTGATCACTCATTATTGGCTCGGCACTCATTGGGTTGTTGCACTCATTGGGTTGTTGTTTCTGAAGTCGTCTTCTTCAGAAATGCTTCAAGAGGAGTTTATTTCCAAGATAATCTTCTCTTTTCTTTATAAATTTCAATAGCATGCATAAGCATTTTTTAACAGAACGCACAAACTACAACTAACACGATTTGTGCGGAGTAAAAAGTTTAGGAAGCTTAAAAAAAGAGAATGAAGAGAAAATTCTGAAAATTTATTTATGTTTTTTATAAGATTGAAGATTTCAGTAAAGGGCAAACACATTTCACCATAATAATGTAAAAACCCACAGAATTCCAGCTATCAGTATTTTCACAAATGCAATAATATCCAGTTTACTACATGTTTATAATTGCTTGCAGTAACAGAAAAGCCCAATAAACTGGAAAGTGCAAATTGTTTTTATTGTCGTGACCTCCAGAAATGTGAGAAATGCTTTAGAAAAATATCACAAAGCCATTCAAATTTGGTTCTTATAACGGAACATGATAACGATGGGAGTGTAGTGTGTTTAATGATTTTAATTGGTAATAATACCATTTACACCTTAAAAACGACCTTTTAGGGAGTTATATAGCGAAAATTTCAACTTCCGAGGTCGTTATTGTTATTTGGTTTTTTTTAAGAGCATTAGCAACTAAGGCCATATTGCTCCGGGGATATGCGGTGGTCATACCCTGACCTTTCCACATCCTCCGTATTTGGCGGTCAGGGGTCCGAACCCTAGTCTAATCAAGAAGCATGTGCTACACACTGCTGCTTCTACCCACCTGGCTACGGAGACGCCTCTGAGGTCATGGAATGAATTATCAAAAAACAATGTGTTATTGGGTTCACATTGCAATATTTTCGTGATACGATGGTAATGGATTAAGCGGGGTACACTGTATTGTATAGCTACGCGCGTGGTTTGAAATGCAGTATTTATGAATGTTTAACATTCATTTTTTGCAATTAATATTTTCGATTTTGTTGATACTTGGAGGGGAAAAAAAAAAATCGTTAAGTCGGAAACTCGTAACCCCGGGAACTTGTAAAGCGAAAACTCGTAAAGCGAGAACTGCCTGTATTTTCCATCTTACAACTTATTTAAATGACCTACCCTAGGAAGTACAATCTGTTGTACTGGACGATATAAATAACCATTTACCAAAATCCCTGGTTTTTCAGGTGTTATTGATGCTTTTGATAAAATATCCTGCAACAAAAAAAGTTAATTCACTAATTATTTATTATATCCTAATTTCATATTAACCTCACTCTCATTTCAGGACACAAAAATAACAGAATTTAACCCATTAGTACAAGGGGTGATCATTTAATTTGCAGACTGGTGCAAGATCTTATCTTAATTGTCATCATCCGAACCTTCTATGGATTTCTCCTTCTTGAAATTCTCTCCCTTGAACTTTATGCACTTTCACCACCATCATACCCATGCAATAGCTTGAAAGCAGCATCAATGCTTCTTGCAAGCCATTTCTCAAAAGACTGCAAAGTGCTTCAGTTGTGGCTCTGCAAGCATTGTTGTATTGGATGCAAAATGCTTGCTTTCAGAACTTTCTTCAGACATGGAAATAGGAAGAAATCACACAGGGCTAAAGGGGATGTAGCAGAATCTCGGCAACTATGGCAGTGATCACTGGCTACACAATATTAGCCATATGGGGCCTGGCACTGTCTTGATGGAGAAACCACTTCACACCGTAATGTTCGGTCACACCAGAATATGGCCGTACTCATTACCATATGCTTCATTCATCACTTTAACTGTTTCCAATGCATTTAAGCCCCATCTGACACAATAACAAATTACATATCGCTGTTCAATCTGATACAATCAAAAATAACATGATACTTGCTTCAAAACAATCATCAGTGACATGCAGCTAAAAAAAAACTCTTTACACAATACTAGCACGAATACTCAACAAGAATGTGCACACACACACACACACACACACACACACACACACACACACACACACACACACACACACACACACACACACAGTCAGCTTAGTAGTGATCAGGGAGAGTGCATCTAGTGGCAGCTATGGAAAGTTTGGGCGTTAAACATAAAATCTTGCACCAGTCCGCAAATTAAATGATCACCCCTCGTAGGTACATGAAAACTCATAGGCACTCTGGGGGGGTAATTTTGATACTAGCATAGCTGCCAACTTTTAATTTTTAAAAAGTTGGAAATCAGGCATTTGTATCTGGTGGTATGGGCTTGGCAAACTCAAGTCCTGAGCTGGATATCATCATATCATCATTCTTCTCTTTCTTGCTTTCTTGGTGATTCCCTTTTACTTCTGATTCTCTCTCAGGGTAACGTGGGAATTTTTTTTTTTTTTTTTTTTTGGCTGGTGCAACATAAGCCTCAGGCTTCCTTGCACCATATGACTAATAATAATAATAATAAAACAGGAGGTTTTTAAGCAAAAACAAATGAAAAAAAGTTTTTTTTGAAAAAAAAAAAAAAAGCAAGATTTCTATTAAAAAAAAAACAGGATGAACAAAGATTTTTTGGAAAAAGCAAGAGAATTTTTTTAAAGTCCACAACTATGCTAGAAATTAAATTACAGAGGCAAAATACATATTTTATATTAAAATACAGTGACAGGTTGTATTTTAATACAATTAAAATTACACATATAAACATTAGAGTATCAAACATTTTTCTGTCTGTGAATCTCTGTTAGCATATTTATTAGATATCAACTGATTTTGATTTCAATGATACTGTTGCAAGTTTAGATCTAGTATTTTATATGCTTTAATCTAGTATTTTATATGCCTTCCGATTTGGTCTGGCATTTCTCTATTTAACCTGAAAAGATTTCTTCTCTTGAAATGGTTTTTAGACTGGACATTCTTTAAATCTAACACTGAAAAAGTGAGATCCAGAATAGTCATGGTCAAATACCTCAATTGTACAGAGTTTTGTGTTTACGTTTTGTCAACTCTATAATCTGGACACATTACCCATAGACTCTCATAGGATGAAAAATTCCTCAGATCAGTTAGAATTAAACTCTTCCCAAAAACCATCAATAACAGACAACAGAACATCACTTTCATTTTAAAATTATCAAAGATGTACTCTTAAAGTTGACTTAACCATTCCATTTATTAATAAGTCCTAGGTGATTCTAGATGAGCAGAAAACCCACTACACTATTATTATGGGGGACTTCAATGCTAAGGTTGGAAAAAGACAAAACAGTGCAGAAAGGGGAACTATAGGAAATTTTGGAATTGGTGAAAGAAATAAAAGAGGTGAAAGACTTGTGGAATTTGCAGAATCTCAAGGACTGTCAGTAATGAACACTTTTTTCAAGAAAAGGGTGAACAGAAAGTGGACATGGAAGAGTCCAAATGGATTAACTACTAATGAAATCGACTTCATTCTCACTAACAGAAGATATATTGTGAATGATGTTACCGTCTTGAATAAGGTAAATGTTGGAAATGATCACAGAATGGTAAGATGTACACTTGATATAGATGTAGGAAAGGAAAAAACTGACATGAGTAAATAATACAAAGGTCTTTGAGATAACAGAAGAGGAGAAAAAGCAGTATGTACTGGAACTTAAGACTTCTGCAGACTGCTCAGGATCAAGATATCGACGAGGAATATTACAATTTTCTGAAAGTGATAAAGCCCAAGAAACCTATAGGGAAAAAGAAATCCAAAGAAGAAAAAATTAGTCAAAAACACTTGTCATGATGAACTGAAGACGACAAATGAAAAGCAAGAAAAACATTGACAGGGAGAAAATTGAGTATACTGAGTTATGCAAAGCCATTAGAAAGAGACTCAGAGAGGACATAAGAAGATTTAACACAAGAAAAGTAGAACAAGCATTAAAGGAAAACAAAGGATTTAAATCAGCAGCCATTAGTAGTAATACAGAAAGACATACAGAAATGATACTGAAACTGAAGAATAGCGATGGTGTACTTATAAACAGTAGAGAAGGCATAATTCAAATAGCAGAAGACTACTATAGAGAATTATACAAGTTGAAGGGGAATGGTGCCAGCAGTGGGGAAGATGGATTGCAAAGTAGCAACACATACGACATACCCGATATTCTTCCTGATGAGGTAGAACATGCATTGAAGAAAATGAAGAATCAGAAAGCCCCGGGGAAGATGAAGTTACTGTAGAGTTGTTAAAATTGGGAGGAAGAGACATAACACAAAAACTAGCAAGGCTCTTCACAAAGTGCATTAGAAAAGGTGTGACACCTAAGCAGTGGAATAATGCAATCATAGTTTTGCTGCATAAGAAAGGAGATAAATCAGAAATTGGAAATTATAGACCAATTAGCTTGTTATCCCACATCTACAAGTTGTTCACAAGGGTCATTACTAACAGGTTAGAAAGAATACTTGATGAGAATCAACCGAAAGAGCAAGCTGGCTTTAGGACAGGATTCTCAACTATGGATCACCTTCATGTAATATCACAGCTAATGGAGAAAGCAAATGAATATAAAACACCATTATGCCTGGCATTTGTGGATTATGAAAAGGCATTTGACTCCATACAGCATAAGGCAATGTTTCGGGCACTGGAAAGACAAAGCACAGATATATTATGATTTTGAAGAAGATATATGAGAGTGCTACCTCCTTTATTACACTAGACAAAGACAGTAGGAAATTTAAAATTGAGAAAGGAGTTCGACAAGGAGACACAATATCTCCGAAGCTGTTTACTGCTGCCCTTGAGGAAGCTTTCAGAAGATTAGACTGGTCGCAGAAAGGAGTCAATGTGAATGGAGAGTACCTAAACCAAAGCAGATGATATTGTGGTCATAAGCCACGATCCCAAAGAATTAGAGGAAAATCTTAATCAGTTATGCAGATTTAGTAAGATTTTGGACTAAAGATGAATATGGCTAAAACAAAAGTAATGATGAACAAGTATGCCACAGAAAGGAAAATAATGATTGAAGGAGCAGTAATTGAAAAGGTGGAGTCATATACTTATCTGGAACAAGTTATTAGCTGTAATAATAATAAATGGCTGGAAGTCAAGAGAACAATAAATTTTGGATGGATAGCATTCAGGAAATATAGTCACATACTGAAGAGCAATATCCCAGTTTGTCTGAAACGTAAAACAATGAACCAATGTATACTCCCCACCGTGACTTATGGAAGTGAAACTTGGGCACTCACCAAAAGAATGGAAGAGAAGCTGAGAACTACACAGCGAAGAATGGAATGAATTATACTGGGAATCAGACTGTTAGATAAGAAGAGAAACACATGGATTAGGCAGCAAACTCAAGTAAAGGACATTCTTATCAAGACTAAAGAACTAAAATGGTCTTGGGCAGGAGGCATAGCTCGAAGACATGATGACAGATGAACTAAGAAAATAACAGAATGGTATCCAAGAGGAGCTAGAAGAAAACCTGGAAGACAAAGGTGGAGATGGATAGATGAAATTCATGAGTTTGTGGGTAGTAAATGGATGGCCAATGCTCAAAACAGAAGGAACTGGAAAGTTGCTGGAGAGGCCTTCATCCTGCAGTAGATTGAAAATGGCTGATGATGATGATGAATCAGGTTAAGAAAATTTTTATAAAGACATAAATAGCTGTCAGTCAGACTAACAAAACCGCTATTCACTCTCTACATATGATCATGTTATGTTTTAGTTAACCTTCGTTATCGGTATCTACTCTATATTTTTTATCCCTCTTGTCATTTTTCATTGCTAAGCCAGTCTTTTTACAGTTCTTGCTTGTGATCTTTGAACTACCTGCAAGGTTTCTACTGGAAGGGTTACAATACTGCACTCAGAAAGAATAGCATGTGTCAATTGCCAGAATTTTCTCATGGTAAATTCCAGTTCTATATGGGTTTATCTCCATATCAGCCATAGATAACTTCATGATAGAAACAGCACACATCAGTCATGCATGACTAATGTGTGCTACATAATTCTGCTAATAAGTATTAAGTTTCCTGGTATCTACGTACCACACAAGAATAAATAATAATCTATAACTTAGTAAATAAACTGAGAACCAAAGATGTATTATTAAACAGTAAACCAAAGTGAGACTAGCAAGTATCCCAGTGATTGTTGTGCCTAAAATTTAGCAAAAAACAGTGGTGGTTTTTTGAATTTTACTTAAACAGTACCATACTTCACATTTTTCTTAATGGACTGCAGTACTTATTGTAAGTATATGTATTGTACTTTTTAAGTCTTAACAAAAATTTAAGTCTTAAATTTTTGTTAAGACTTAGACTTTTTTTTTTCTTTTCAAAAAAAATATTACTTCTGAAAATTGAGAAAAAAAAAACTATTTCAGACATAAAATAGAAACATTAATCACTTAATCTCTTCCATTTTTCCAGTTTAAAAGACATCAGTGCACAAAATTTCAAACATGCATTGTGCATATATTTCTGCTTATTATGTATATCAATATTATTAAAAAATTAAAAAATCGTATAAATTTGATGCTATTAATTACTTTTATTTTTAGGTTTATTTCAAAATTTGAAACTTTGCAATATAGTGGCCATTTAGAGAACATACTTAGTTTAATTTTCTCCATCTTTACTCTGCAAAAACAGTAATAAACCTTTCAAAAAAACTAGGGTAAGACTGTAGATGTCTACTGAACTAGTGTGGGAAGAAAAACAATTATTTCGAAACTTTAAACATATACAGCATTGGCACTCATCTGGTATCATGCTACTCTTTGAGCAAAATGCCAAATAGTTCCAAAGATGGTGGCAGGCCCCCTGACAAGTTTTCACAAACAGTTTCTTTATAAAAATCATAAAAAATTCAATTCAGAAACAACTGTAGTAAAAGTTTGACCATAGTTGGGAAAGTAGTAAAAGTTTGACTATAGTTAGGAAAGTAGTAAAAGTTTGACTATAGTTAGGAAGGTAGAAAAAATTTAAGATTTTTAATCTTTGATTAAAAGTTAACGTGGATGTGGGAACATTATTTTCGAAGATCATTTGTCAGGTAATGCACCACTACTGCCAGGCTAACAGGGGTGAATTTGGCATGCATCAGGAACATTTTCCATGTAATCTTTTAGGCACCTCACATAAGAAACAGGAGTGTCAAAGAGTACTACAAGAACAGAAACAGAACTGTTAAAAATTGCAGTTCTACAGATCAATAGTAGGACAGTCTTTGCAGCCACAAGATTCCACAGCCAGAGTCAATTACTGCAAATAGTTCCTTCAGTCAGTTCATAATGGCAAAATCAACCCAGAAATGATGTTTTTTTCAGATGAGGCATGGTTATATTTGAGCAGACGAGCAAACAGCCAAAAGAACAAGTATAGGGGTTTAAAAAAACCACATTTTTCTGTCTTAATTCTGCAGTTGCCCTCTACAGTGTAAGAATGGCTGTTTGGTGTACTTTTGAGTATTAGGAGGATTATCAGGCCTCCATTAGTTACAGAGAATACAGAATGAATTCTCATAGGGAAGAATGCAGGGAAATCATTAAAGCCGAAGTGGCCAAAATATCCAAGGAACAACTGCAGCACGTAAGCCAGAATATTTTCAGAAGGCATATGGAGCATCTTGAAGCTAATGGACACATCTCCTTTAATGAAGGTAATTAGGCATTAATTACATTAATAAATAATGGAGGTAATGGACACTATTTTTGCTAAAAGTGCACATTACTGCACTGTATTTCTGTAATAGTGCTATTGCAGAGGCAGACTGAATGAAAATGACAATAGTATTGTGGACTTAATTCGCAACTGGGTTGTTAGCTGTTCTACTATCGGGATACCCTTATATGACAATAAACTTTTCCTGTAGTCTGAGGATATTTAGTCCTAAATCCTACACATATTAAACTGCAAATTAGAAATTTTCTTAAAAAAAAACTTTCTTATATGCATGAAATTATCTCTATGTTTAGTTTAATTTCAATGCAACAGTTTAATTATGGTAAGCAATTAAACTCTTATTCTATATTCATTGCTAATGTCCATCAGATGGTGTTGATTGCAATTTGCTGTTGAATCCCTCAGTGGAGGCTTCTTGTATCTTACTATCTCAAACCTATCTTAGTGAAAATGTTATGTTCAGTTAAATTAATAAAATTTTTATTTCTAATTCGCAGTTAAAAGTCTCATTTATAAAGCAATCAAGTACTGTTAATCATAGTTTGCTGTGCACGCAATCATGCTATCAATGGAACAATTCAGCAATGCACCTCACTCCTCTGTCTCAAAAGTACTGCCTTCAAAAAAACTGTAAATACAGAGATGTTTTTAAAGGCTACACTTTTGATGCAATAAAGAGATATTGATTGATATGGTAACCTCTTCATCAGTGCTTAAGTGTTTTGAAATGGATCAAAGGGTTTGAAGAAAAATTCTGAAATAAGGCTGGTTCTTCAAAAAAATCAGCATACAACAGAAGTGAATATGCATCAGATTCAGTGTTTTTTATACAATGGTTTTATTTAATTCCTCTTAAATTTTTTTAAAGTAAAAATTAAAAAATAAGATGACAACTGAATGAAAATTTTAATATGACACACAAAATGCTGAATGTTATATTCATAAAAATATCTTTCAACCTTTATAGAAAAAAAAGGAATGTGAATGAAATCTTTTCAAATAGCAACCATATTATCTATCTGGGATAAGGGTCTGAGACTATCTAACCAGGATAGGGTCCCTCACATCTAAGCTAGGCCTACAGGGCAATCATCTGAAGTTCAGACCCAATGTCAACTCCTGATCTTCTCATGGCGTACCATGAGATTAGCAATAACCATATAGTTGACTTATTGCTTCTCAATTAGCAATAAGTCGACTATAGGGTTAACGAACAGATGAGAATTGCTGCCAATAAAGGATCAGGATGATGGAACTGGATAATTTATAGGCTGAAATCTTATCATTACAATAAGACAAAGTGACCAGTAAGAAAGAACTAATCTCATACAAGTTGGAATGTTGGTCAATAAGGCCCTGTTTTTCAGGGAACCAGGACACTGCTAAATAGACTAATTGAACAACAATCACGACATGAGACAGATACCAGTCAACAACAAAAGCTTCAATAGCAAAGTAACTTAACATAATAGCTAAGGTGATATGATATCAGAACAGTGGATATTGCAGAAACTGCGAGGATGAATACTGGGGCAAGATGTGGCATGTATTCCAAGATCAAACTAGTGGATAATCATAGCTCACCTGCTGATTCTTTTCTTTGTCACCATTGTAAGGAGGGTACCAATCTTAAGTTTAAATTTCGTGCATTGCTAGAACAAAGAATAAAGACCTATGTCATTAAGAGAGGAGGAAACTGGAGTGAAATCAACGGCAGAGAGAAGTACACGGACGGGGCATGGTGGTGAGGCTTCATACGTCGATCCACAGAATAGCAGAACAATGACAGATGATGCCAGAACAATTTGAGTCACTGAAAAAAATGGGCGCTGGCCCTCAAAAATAATATAACTGGAAATATTCTAGCTTGTCGGAGACTCAAGACTCTAGTAACCTACCAAGTGATGCACTCCTGATTCGGACCCCAGAACATGATAACCAAGTGCAAATTAATCGGGTTCAAAAGGACTTAGTTCTATTAGGAGACTCCATTGTCAGGAAAACAGGAAATATTTTTTATAATAAGGACAGATGGACTGGAACCAGGGTATGCCTGCTGGGAGCATCTATTAATGATGTCACCAACACACTGTCAGATTTTAAGAGGGGTAAAGAGAATATTATTATTCATGTGGGGACTAATGATATTAAGCATACACGATCTGACGATTTATTAGATAAATATAGGACCATGCTGAAGAAATGCCACAAGTTAGTGGCATTTCTTCCACTAAGGTCTGGTGCCATTTAAGTTAATGTCACTTCCCACCAAGTGCCTCCAGCATTTCTTTTTCTTGTTTCTTATGGGCTATATACTGATTCCTGAGAGTTCTATAAGAATCTCTCAGTGCATCCACCTCATTTTGTGGCCAAGATGTTCTGGCTCTTTGGAAATTTCTCCTAGCCTGGTGAACCCTTCTGAGTATAGTCAGTTTGGGGCACAACCAAGGGACCGCGTGCTTCCTCGGCTTTTTCCGTGGGATAGACAGGTTTGCTCATCTGGGCTACAGTTGCCTGATCTAGACCACTCATTTTCCTGTTTTTGCAGCTCAGCTGCTGTATGTTCTGCGAAAATCTGCCAGTTTGCCTTTTTAAGGTTATACCTTTTGATATCCAACAAGTGTTGTGTTGGTTGTTTGTAACTGCCTGTTTAGTTTGAAGGCAATGGCTCTATGATCTGATGTAGCCCAGGCTGGCTGGATATACCAGTCTGTAATTTTATAGGCTATTGAATTGGTGGCAAGAGTGACATCAATGTCACTCTCCCACATAGTACTGCTAAAAGTTGGTAAGTTATTAGGTTGATTTATCACTTGAAAGGGTGAGGTGGCTATAAAATCTGATAATATCTGGCCATTGTGTGTGCCCCCCTCTGTCTTCTGCAAGGCTATGCCATAAGGCTGACCGGCAGTTGACATCAGCACACACATTTTGCAGTAGGTAACAAATTTATGACTGCTTGTAAGTAATCTATAGTAAGGTTTATGTCTTCACCTGGTCTTGCATAAAGAGATATAATATAGAACTGTCCAACTGCACTTGTGATATGGGCACACAATGCCACTGGGGAGCAGAGGTGACCCACCTTCGTGACTGTGAGGTTAGTGTTTCTGACCACTACTGCTGTAGAAGGGACACCTGGGGTGTATTCTATTATTTTGTAGCCTCTTGGGTATCCTTGAACCCTACCCATATGTGTGTGTGTAGGGCTCTTGGAGTACCAAGATATCTATATTATTTCATTCTAATTTGAATTTGATCTGATCTACAACAGTTCTTGCTCTTTGAGTATTCAATTGGGCAAGATTTAAAGACCTAGTCACATTTCTAGTTTCAGTCTGGCCGATAGTTGGTCCTAGATTGTATTTGCTTTGTCATTTTCTTATAGCAGTGGCATTTTTCATCCCTGATGCTGTGTGCATAGTCAGTCAGCCGTTCTGCCTTGCAAGTAGCACATTTTGGCTGCTGATTTTTATTTCTACAGTTTTTATAGTCATGCCCAACTACTGCACAGTGACCACAGACAGGTTCTTTCTGTTTCCCTGGCAGTGTGTCCAAATTTATGACAATTATAACATCTTGTTACAGAGAAGTGGCTGGTCCAGCCAGCAAGATTCTTTGCTGCCCTTGTAGATGCCTCCAGATTTTTAGGAAAATCTCACAATGATATTTATCTGGCCATTTTTCCTGCTTTTTTTTTTTGTGACTCTTTTGAGTTGGAACTGTTAAGCAAACTCTTCTATGTCCATTATTTTTTGGAAATTTTTATAATATATGTCTGTCATTAATTCCTTCTCAGGAGTAAATTGTATGACATCAAATAATAGAATATGTGGGTTCTTTCCCTTTGGTTTTTCTCTGGTTTTAAACCAATTTTTAAGATTTTGGGGTCAGTTTCTACCCTTTTCAAATCTTCTTTGTTTGCTACTTCCACTAGCACCCCATTTTCTCTCACTTTCCTCATACTGCTTATTCTGATCTCCTTTAGGTGGGGTTTCAGTTGTGTCACAACAGCTTCTCTGACTGCCTCACTAGTCTTGTAGTCACTGTCTGGTTTTTTTAGTCTTGGGTATTTCCTTAGGTGGGTATTTTCTGTTTTTCTTGCCCTTGCTACCTGGGCATAACTTAGGGTGTTTATTTCTTTGTAGTTATTCCTTTCCTCAGTTACATTGTCTATCCTAGATCTGAGCACTCTATTTTCTGTGTTGAGTTCTATCACCCTTTGCTCTAAGACTATCCAACAGTTTATAACATGCAGTCTAACTGCAGATGTTATTCTGCTGGTCTGGTTATGTAGGAAGTCCTCTAAGTACAATTTCAACTATTTTTATTTGCTTAATTTGATCTGCCAATTCATTTATTGCTTGAAACCTTTTTTCCCTCATGTCTTATTATCAGTCTTTTCATTGTTTTACTTTGCTCTTTGTTCTCAGCTTGGTTCCTCACTTTTTTGGCCCTTTTCATACTCAAGAGGTCTGGAGGACATGCATCTAAGTCTTCATTATTAGTTTCATTGCCATTTTTGGGGGTTTTTCACTTAAAATTCTTATTTCTAAGCCAGGGTTTGTCTCTATATCTAAACCATTATTTCCAGATTTTTGCCATTTATCCTCAGTATTTTGTTCTCACCCAATCGTTTTGTCCATTTTTATTTGTTCTTTATGTTGGGGGAAATGATTTAATGTGTCTAATTCCAACATACAGCTATTTAAACTGGAATATCATGATTTCCCAGTTTTGGCGGGGAAACCGCTATAAACAAAGAAAACTAACTCAAGTTCTGAGATTGCGTTATAACTATCATTATAATCTGATTCCCCGTTCAAAATATGCCTAATGTAGCTAGTTTTACTTGTAATATACTAAAACTCTTGTGTTCATGAGGTGCAATCATGTCAACAACAGTAACAGTGAGATCATTGCTGCTAGACTGTAGCGATTGCACTGCACGAAAATACTTTCAATGTTGTTGTTATTTGGTTTTTAGGAGCATTAGCAACTAAGGCCATATCGCTCCGGGGATATGCAGTGGTCATTTCTTGACCTTTCTGCATCCTCCGTATTTGGTGGTCACGGGCTCGAACCCCGGTCTGATCAAGAAGCGTGTGCTACGCACTGCTGCTCCTGCCCACCCGGCTACAGAGGCAACAAAAAAAAAATACTTTCAAAAGGCACAAAAATTGGTGAGAACTATAGTAAGCAAAACTCTTACCTGGAATATATCACTTACCTCCATTTGCATGTACTTTAAAATCAAAAAAATCCATGGCAAAATCCTAGTATTGATCCAAAACCAAACGAAGTTATCCTACGATCCCAGTCCGCCGTCAACAATCAAGTGTAGCTCCGTGTAGACACATCCGTTCCCCCAAATGTGTAGTAGTAGTAGGATGGCCCAAACTGGGATCTTCTTCAACACGCTCCCTTCCATCATGAAACCTAAATTTAATGATTTCTGATTGCTTGTGTAGCACCAGACTAACAGTGACTGAAAGCTATCATGAAAATGTCAATGGGAAAGTGTTTTCATGATGCTCTGACAAGAATGATATGTGCAAGAATTTGCATGGATGTAAGTAATTGAGTATGCCTCATATATATATATATATAAAAGAAATTACATTAACAGTTAGCAATATAAAAAAAAAAAAAAAAAATCGGTCCTGGAAATTTTGAGAAACACCTTATAAGACAGCAAGGAGGAAAGTGGTAAAGAAAAGGCTGCTATGATAGCACAAATCAGCCAGAAGATTGATAGGCACTGTCATACAGTCACCTTTACATATCAGATTATAAAAATTTTGATGAACATGCTCTATTAAATTAAATAAAAATTACTATACAAACAGATCACACTAAATTAAATAACACAGATCACACTAAATTAGAGAACACAGATCACATCATGAATTTTTTTTTCCATTTTTTTAATTGTTTCTTAATTTAATTTTTATTATTTCTTAAGTCATGTGATGCAATAACAATTTATCACACACTTTTATACTGCACTTTTATTTTAAAATAAGATAACTCAAAAGAGGAATTTCCGTTATGATTTACTTATGTTGTTATTAGAAAATTTTTAAATGAGAAAAAGATATATTTCAGACAAACCTTAGTAGCACCATTAAGCAAAGCTATAGTAATATTGGCATGTGAAGGCACAGCATCAGCTAAAACTCCCAATTTCAGTAAAACAATAGGATGATGGACCTATAATGACATCATAAAACTTAACTGACAAATCTGAAAACTATATAATAGATGAAATAAATAAGCTAGAAGATGTAGGGGGTATTTCAACACAAAAATTGAAATAAAATAAAATTATTTGAATGTTTTGCTGTGTCTAATTTTCATTCATGGGGATTTTTTTCGCACCTGAAGGCTAATGAAATATTCAGAATTTAAGGGTTGGGCATATGTTCAAGGGGCAGAACCATTATCCGTGGTTCTGCCCCTAAGTTGCTAATATCTTTTTAAACTATAGCCTGAAAAAGCAAATACATACATTTAAAAATTTAAGACACTGGCAGGAGAGCTGTTTCCAAGCTTAACATCTCATCAGCTGACATGTGGTCTCTATCACAAAATGTATTCTGAACTGAAAATAATGTATTTTGTCTTAAGTAAATTTACAGTATTTACAGTAAAGTGTTCTGTGGAAGTAAAGGTTAAACATATAACCATTATACCCAAACCCAGTTTAACCCATAGAACTGGGCTGTGTTTGTGCCACAAGCATAATACCATAGGATGGCAAAGGAATATTTAAATGCAGTAGTCAAAATGAAATCAAATGTATGATTTACTGCATCCATTTTTCATCATAGGGCTCTTTCTGTCCACACTGAAGACAAAGGCTGAGCTTAGCATTAAGTCTTGGTGTTACGCAAATCAGAGACAGATTCATTATCCATGGTTCTGCCTAAGTTTGCTTAAAATTGTATAGCATTACTGAAAAGGTGAATCCACTCCACTATATTTTAGGAAGTCTGAGACAGCCAGGATAGCTATTTCCAAGCTCACTGGCTTCTCATCAGCTGGCAAGTGATCTTTATTAGCAAAGATATGTTGAACTGTGCATATATTTTGTACGTGTGAATCAAGTAGTGTGTGGAAGCAAAAATGCCATTTAAGTAAAATTATTTATCCGGCATACATTCACCAACCAAGACCAGCTGTGAGAAGTCAATAAGCTTCAAAGCAACTGTCCTTGCAGTGTCTCTGATTTTAAAAGGTATAGCAGATTTGCTTTTTCAGTGATGCTATACAATTTAAAAAGCCATTAGCAACTTAGACAGAAACATAGATAATGGTAGTTGTTTCTAATTTGAACTAAGTTCAAACCTTAACACTGAGAACTTGGTCTGCCTTCTGCAGAGCCAGAAAGATCACTCTGATTGAAAATCAAATGCAGTAAGGCATATAATTTTATTTGAGTTCAATTATTGCAATGAAATATCTCTCCAGCAATTCAGTATTACACTGCAAAGTGTAAATGCAGCATAGCTCCAGAGGTAAAAGGTATGTTAAAAACAGTAATAATGTGTTTAAATTAAAGCTTTACTTCCACACAGTGCTTGGCCATTCACTTAGACAATATACATTACTCACAGTTCAGGATATGGTTTCTAATAAAGATCACCCACAAACTGATGGGAAGCCAGTAAACTTTGAAACAGAAGTCTCAGATTTTTAAATGTATAATGGATTTTCCTTTCCAGGTGATGCTATATAATTGAAGAAGATATCAGCAACTTTAGCAAAACCATCCCCATGATTTCAAATCACACATAAAACATTCAAATTTTATTTTAAAACACAAGTCTGTTTATTTTTTTAATAAACTGGAAATACAATGAACGTGGGTAAAGTAACACAATAATAAATCAGTATTACTAATTTCAAGTTTTTTTTTTCCACTGAAACTTCTTTTTAGATCAATATATTTCATAACATATGTATAATAGTATCAACTGATACTATTATATACAGGCAACCCCCATATAACATGGTACTTCTACAACACAGTTTCGCTCTAACGATTGATAAATTGCAGAAATCCTCGCACAACATGGTACTTACATAACAGTTTCGCTCTAACGGTTAGAGAACTGCGGTAAACCTCACATAGCATGGTATTTTTGAGCTTTTGTTTTACATCCAACATAATAGCGGGGAAACCTGCTATTATGTTGGTTGTAATTTTTCAACATTTCCTTTCTTTTTTTGTGAATCTCCACTGGCCGACCGGGCTTGCCGGGTGGGTCAAGTGCCTGCCTGGCAGCCCAAAGGTCGCAGGTTCGAATCCCGCCTCGGGCTTGGATCAGAGTACAAAATGCAAAACCTTGGGAGGTGCAAAATGGCCACAGAAGCCAATGCGCCAACAACTAACAAAAAAAAAAAAAAAAAGAATCTCCACTGTTAATTTGCTAGTTATTATGTAAAAAAAAATTGTTGGGAAATCTCTGTATTTTAATCATTACAATGGATTTTGGAAAACATCGATTCTGAATCTATTGAAGTGATGGAGGCATAGATATATTTTTCAATTGTGGAATATATCAAAATCATAGTTTTATTGCTCAAAGAAGTAAAACTGTCAACATTAAATGCACGTTGGAAAAATGTATGGCCAGTGTCAGTTCATTCAGGAAATACGGTCGAACAGGCAGAAAATGAAATCGGTGTGATAGTAGAACTTGCTGAGTTGGTAGGAGGGGAAAGGTTTTGATGATATGACTACTGAAGACATTCAAGAATTACTGGCAGAAAAAGAGGCTGGCAAAGCGGATTAGAGTGTACCCTATCCCCAAAAACCAATTTGCCACAAACGTCAGCCATTTCAGACCCATATCAGTTGCCTCTTGTCTGTTAAAAACTCTTGAAAAGGCTTTGCTACCCACACTCACTCAACAAATCCTCCAGACGAAGCCACCTGAAATCCACTATCCTATCGCAGGAAAATCATCAATCACTAACTTGGCAGCCACCACAGAACGTATTCTCTCAGCAGTCGAACAAAGAGTTGAGCTAGCAACCACATACCTCGACATAAGCGCAGCCTTTGATGCCGTGTCGATTCCGGCCTTGCTCCTCCTACTTAAGGAGAATTTTCACATTCGAGGTGATATGCTGTGCTTTTTGGAATCACTTCTCAGTCACAGAATACTTATTCTCCATTGGCAGCAACATACCCTATCCTGCGACATTACTGCTGGAGTACCGCAGGGGGGTGTCCTGTCTGGTGTCCTGTTCACAGCCATCATCGTGCCCATTATTGCCTCAACGAATGGTCTCCTATGCTATGCCGATGACTTCAAACTGCTGACTCCAATTAACCCTGGCGACAACCCCGCCCAGCTCAGCAACAGGATCAATTCCCAACTTAAGGATCTAGAATTGTACCTGGCAAACTTCAATCTAAAAATTAACCCTCTGAAGTCTGCTCAGGTTATATTCTCCCTTAAATCCATGCCGACAGTACTCAACGTTTCACTCGCAGGGGTACGAATACCAAACGTACCCTCGCACACAGACCTTGGCGTTCTGTTCGACCAAAAGATGTCCTTTGTCAACCAGATCGACAAACTCAGTACCAGATTTTCTCGTCTACGGTGGATCTCAAAGCAGCAGCTGCTACACGTCCGACATCCTGCCACTGTTAAAAGGTTCATCACCTCCACCGTCTACCCTGCCATTCTCTATGGTGCAGAAATATGGGCCTCTGCTGCACATACAAACCTTAAGCGGGTGTACACTGCTGAATACTGGCTACTGAAATGGGCGAATAACAAGCTTCGGCTACCTCCCGCTACCACAACTACCATGATGGCACAGGCACTCAACATCCCGAGGTTGAAGTTCCTGATCGTTGAAAAGAGGCTGGTCTTCACAGCCAAACCCATCTCAGGCCAAATATCATCTCCAAATATTTGGAATGCTTGCTCTTGGAGGATTCCACAGCCAAGCCTAAGGTCGGTACCAGCACTTGTGGCTCACCACAACAGGCTTGTACTCACCGATAGATTTCTGCCCAAGCAGATGCTCGCTGCCCTCAACCGTGTGGACGCCGACATCGACACCATAATAAGTAAAAAGAAGGACAGACACAACTTTATCAAAGCTCTTGAAACCTGAATCACTGCCAAGTTGTATTTGTTTTTCTTTATTTGTGTTCAGCTCCTTGTTTCTATGATGTATTTGTATTTCTTTTTGCATTTGTAATCTGTATTTTGTAGCCTTTTGTATGTGTTCGCTATATTTTGTAGCCTTTTGTATATGTTCGCTATATTTTGTAGCCTTTTGTATGTGTTCGCTATATTTTGTAGCCATTTGAATTTGTACTTATGTTATCTATATGTGAACCCCTGGCGCTCGTCGCCGTGATGGGATATTGTGCTGTAATTCTACTTCACAATAAAGATTTATTTATTTATTTATTTATTTATTTGATGGAATGAGATAAACCAAATCAATTCAGAGGTTGACAGTGCAGATGAAAATTCTGGAATTCCAAATTTTACACTAAAAAAGCATACAGGAAGGCATAAACTTAGCCAAGCAATTAGAATCTTATTTTTTGAATGCAGATCCTTCGACTGAAAGGAGCACAAAGTTCAAAAGGGAGCTTCAAAAATGCTTAGCTCCATACCACGAAATTTACAAAGGTCTATCAAGCAAAGGCAAACAAACCCAAATTACTGATTTTTTTTAAGAGAGTAGAAGATACATGAAATCTAGATGCTGCAAAAGAAAGTTCAGAAGGTGAAGATATTCTGCAACAGAAAAAATATTTTCGTTTAATTGTCTTAGCAGCGATGAAGAGGGAGAAAATTAAATGAACATACATTATCTGACATATATGTATCACAGTTTGTAAGACGTTTGTCCAGTTATTACTATTTTTAATAAAAATTAAGTTTCGATAGTTATAAACAAAAAAATGGTGTATTTTTTAGCATTAGCAAAGGCACACGATGCAAGAAAGCAAGCTTATATAGCATCAGCCAAAGAAAAAAAAAAAAAAAAACCCTTATTTCACCCATCCACTCACTCCAAATGTTTGTCAAGTTCTGCCTTGAATCTATTTAAGCTATCAATTCTACAAAGACAGATGGAAGTTTGTTCCAGCAATCAACCACCCACTGGCTAAAAGCAAACTTCCACACATCTATCCTACAACCGTCTTTCCCCAATTTGAATTTATGCCTTCTCAGGTGATTATTCTGAGCAAGAGGAAGAATCCTATCAGCATTGAGCATGCTCAAACCATTCAAGGCTTTATACACCTCAATCAGATCACCTCGCAGGTGCCTAGTCTCCAGACACTGTAATTTGCAAAACTTAAGCCTTTCTTCATAAGAGCAACCCTTTGTTCCATTCACGAACCTTGTTGCCCTTCTCTGTATTCGTTCCAACAGCTCTACATCCTTCTTAAAATGAGGCCTCCAGACCAGTATACAGTACTCAAGGTGTGGTCTGACCATTGCCTTATACAAGGGATAATCACTTCCTTATTCCTGCTAGAAAAATTCCTGTATATCATTGACAAGACACCATGAGCTACTCTTGCAGACCGTCTGCACCGCTCAGAAAACTTCATATCATCTGCCTGCACAATTACTCCCAGGTCCTTTTCATTCTCTACCACTGTCAGAGTGGTACCACAGAGTTGAAACAATACTTTGGAATTACTGCTTCCCATATGTAGTACTTTACATTTGTCAATGTTAAACTTCATTTGCCACCTCTCAGCCCATCTGCTCAACCTTTCCACATCCTGTTGCAGCAGCATAGTGTCAGTAGTGTCCTTGACAACCCTGTCAACCTTCGTATCGTCTGCAAACTTAAAAAGTACATGGAGTTTGGCAAACTGTAAATGGAAATGGACATTATTGAGATTAGAACTGAAACCAGATATATGTGTGAAATCAATGAGGATGTGTCTTGTAGGTTTAGATCTTTTTGCAGATAAGTTTGTTCTATTAGTTTTGACAATTCACGATGTATTCAGTAGCAAGAAAAGGTGGCGAGGACATGTTGCATGAATAAATTAAATTTTTGGATGTGGCGTACACATAGCAAGAATATACCCAGCTTCTTGACATAGCGTGGCCTCTACAATGACTCCCACCCACCCACATACACACTACTCAGACTCCCTACAGTCACTGTCTGGCAGAACAGAGGTAGTGAAATTATACACTAGCTGGTCCGGAAGCCTCCTAGACCAATAGGTTCGGTCCAGTGGACTATCTAGCAGCCGGCCTGCAAACACAGTTTTAAAGCTATGCCCTCGAAATGTAAGGAAGATTGGATCTTGCCATGATGGCCATCATAACTTCAAAAGACGACAATCATACTGCATAATGGAAGAAAGAGGGGAGAGGGTTTGCTGGAGCTTTGCTCTGGAAACTAAACATGGGTTTCACCACTTCAAGCCTTGAATACCATAGGTTCTACCACTTCAAGCCTCCAAGTGGTGGAATTGCACCGGTTGATGAGCATCATCTACTACCTAGTATTACCTAGTAACACAAGAGGGGTGGATTCCTCCGTGTGGTGTGGGAGGCATACCTTGACCCCTGCTTACATTAGTTTACACCTGGGTGATCATCAACAGTGTGCTAGGTGCTGTATTTCAGGACTTGCAAATGGGGGTTGCAAATATATCCAGGGTTACTAACATTCCCACCATTGTGAAGGTGAAGGCAGAGGATTTGGCTGTCACAAACCGACCAGACTTTGCTGAAATTAAGTCCACTTGACTTGAGTGTCACTCGAATTTCAGTTCCATCAGCAGTTTAGACTATTGGGTAATAAGTACAGCATGGCATATCTGAGAGAATGTCTGCGACAGCATCAAGGACCAAAAGTAGTCATTTTTAAAGTAGTCATAATATTAACTATAATTTTAAAAAAAAAATTGTTCAGAAATACTACTGTGGAGCAGCATTACCAACTTGTGAAGTGGTATGTGAAAATTAGCAGGAACAACTGCATTTAGGTTGGGGAGGGGGAAACTATTATCATTATAACCATAATATTTCAATGTTACAGATCAAAGAACTGCATCAAACAGAAAGAAAATCAAACTTTCCACAATAAATGTTTTAAGATATAAATATTTCACTCTGCCACTAGCCGTCTAAGGAATTCAATGAAAACTCCTTTATTCATTATTTAGTTTTCAATTTGAAATTATATGTATTTTTAAATTCATTTACTGATTTTATTATATTGTTAAAATAATGAATGATAATCAAAGTACAGGTAATCCTCGTATAACACGGTAGTTAGGGTCTATAAAATCTCGTGTAGTGTGAAACCGTGCTATAGGAGTAAGAACCAGTAAAAAAAGTGGGGGGTTATGTTCCAAGAGCTAACAAAAATACACCATTATACAGTGGCGGACAAAAAACTGCATCACTTGTGAATTTTGCAAATAATATGTTTTGTACTGCATTGTGGATAGCAGAAATGTTTGAAATGCATTTGTTAGATGAGATATATATCTCTGTGAATGAAATCCAACAAAAAGACTCCACCTGATATACCTAATTGCCATAAATATCTTCTGAGTAATTAATGAGTAATTAATGGAAATATGAGAAATCATGCAAAAGGCAATCACAACAACTAAACATACATTTTATTGCATTTACGTGTACAAACTGTACTGTAAATGTACTGTAAATCAACAAAATAAATCTTAAATATTTTGTTGTTCTTCCTCGAGCTGCAATTACAGCCTTGCAAAGATTGGCATAGAGTTGTTTGTTATTTGGCTTTTAGGAGCATTAGCAACTAAGGCCATATTGCTCCGGGGATATGCGGTGGTCATTCCCTGACCTTTCCGCATCCTCCGTATTTGGTGATTATGGGCTCGAACCCCGGTCTAATCAAGAAGCGGGTGCACGCACTGCTGCTCCTGCCCACCTGGCTACGGAGGTACCGGCATAGAGTTAATCAACTTCTGGATATACTGTTGCTCAATTTCATGGTATCATACTCTTGCAATGCTTTCCTGCAGCTGAAACTTACTTGTTGGCTTCTTCTGAGCAATTTTAGATGACATTATGTATCAGCAATTTTTAATAGGATTCAAATGTGGACTGTTGCCTGGCCAGTCCAACACCATACTGCCAGAATTTCTGAGGAATGACTGCACTTTAAGGGTAGAAAACATTGGTGTAAGTATGTTTTAAGCTTTGTGAGACAAGAAAACAAATTCATCATTAAATCAAACTTACCAATTCTGCTGTGTGGCAATATGCTGAGTCCTGTTGAAAAATGCAGTTTTGGATGTCTGTGTGGTGATTCCTAATAACATCGGGTTTCAGGCACTCCTCCAAGATAGCAGTGTAGGTTTCTGCATTCACCGTTCTGTTAATAAACTTAATTCACCCCATCCCTTTGCTTGTTATGCATCCCCAGACCATCTGACCGGCAGGAATTTACAGTCAATGTTATGCAGTCAGGATGGTGTGCCACCGATTTTCGTCTTCTGACATATCGCTTCCCATCCGTGCAGGTTGAATTTCAATTCTTCAGAAAAGACGACAGTGTCCCATTGCTCTTTTGTCCATGAAACATGCGTTTTAGCCCAAGCAAGTCGCTTCTTCCTCATTTTTTGGTTCAACAAAGGCTTCTTCTTCTTGGGCCAATAGGCATGCAGATAACATTGCGTCTTTGGAGAGTTCGTGCACTTCTTTTAACACCAGAGGCCATCCCAAAGTCCAGTTTCAGATCAGGAGTACTAGCATGGCGATTACAAAGGCACAGCCATTTCAAATATCAATCTTGGTAAGGCCAAGTCACGTTCATACAGCCTGAACCAGGTCTTCTCTTCACATCACCGGTTTCACGCTATAATTTCAGCACCAGGGATACCTTTGACTGGCAGAACCCTATTTTATCAGCGATAAGCATGGGTAGAAAGTCCTTCCTGGGACAGAGGAACAGCTACAATTTTTTTTTCTCGGTGTCAACTGAACATATGGAGCCATGCTTAAACCTCTGAAAAGCACGTATACCCTCCTTACAATGCCGTATTTATAGAAACGGCTGATGCAACACCTTGCAATTACCATCTGATGCAATACCACCACTTTGCTTACTGGAGGCTTGAAGTGGTATAACCCATGTTTAGTCTCTAGAGCTAAGTTCCGGTCAACCCTTCGCTATCTCTTCCATCATGCAGTATGATTGATGACTTTTGGGGTTATGATGAACATCGTGGTGAGATCCAATATTCCTTACATTTCGAGGGCACAGCTCTAAAACGGTGTTCGCAGACCGGCCGCTAGTTAGTACACCAGACCGAACCTATTGGTAACTCTCTAGGAGGCTTCCGGATCAGCTAGTGTATAATCTTGCTACCTCTACCCTGCCAGATAATGACTGAGGGAGTCCGAGTAGTGTGTATGCGCGGAGCATTGTTTCGAAGCCACGTTATGTCAAGGATCTGGGTACATTCTTACCATGTACGCCATATCCAAAAATTTCATTACTTCATACAGCATTTCCCACCCACTTTTTCTTACTATTGAATACACCATGAATTGTCAAACTAACAGAGCAAGCTTATCTGTGAAAAGTTCTAAACCTCCCAAGCACTTCCTAATTAATTTCACAAATATACGTGGTCTCAATTCTAATCTCAACGATGACCATTTCCACTTGCAGTCTGCCAAACCCCATGTACTTTTTCTGACAGAATCTCAATTATCGGTTGATTCAACTACAGCTCATCTCAGATACCCAAATTATTCGCTGTATGATTCCTTTCGCCTCAAAGGTGGTACTTGTGCATATCTCCGTTCTGACATTCCCTGTCAAAGACTTGGCAATTTGGAATCTCCTCTCTTTGATCTTCTCTGGCTTAAAATCTCTCTACCTCATTCTGTCAAATTCATCTGTTGTCTCCACCATTCTTCCAACTCCACTAATCACTTGGAGCTCTTTGACTTCCTCTCTTTGCAACTTGACTTTCTCCAGTCCAACTTTCCTAACAGTGAGGTAATTTTCCTTGGTGATTTTAATGTTCATAACTCCAGCTGGCTTCCATTTTCTAGTCACACCAACCCAGCTGGTCAAGATTCTGAGGCTTTTGCAATTACTAATGACCTTGCACAGATTGTTCATTTACCTACAAGAATACAGGACAATCCTAATCATACAGCCAATACGCTTGATCTTTTTCTCACAAACAACCCTTCTAAGTAAACGGTCGAAGTGAGAGATCCTTTAGGCACTTCAGATCACAACTTGGTGATTGTCTCTTCTCCAATGAAACCGTTATCTCATGGCTATTACCAACCTCGTGTTGTTTGGCATTACCAGAATGCAAAATGGGATGACCTGCGAGACTTCTTTTCTTCTTTTCCTTGGTCAGTTTACTGTTTCAAAACTTCTAATGTCAACGTTTGCTCAGATCATGTCAGTGAAATTATTCTTGCAGGAATGGAAACCTTTATCCCACATTCCACTTTAAAATCTCGTCCTTTATCGAAACCTTGGTTTTCCAATAAATGCGCTAAGGCTGTTCAGTTCAAGAGAAGAATGTTGCATATCATAATTGGCTTGTTTCTAATTCTTCAGTTTCATTTTCTGCCTATACCAAAGCTCGCAACAATTGTAAAGCAGTTATTAATCAGTCCAAACTAGAGTTTGAACAGGCTAAGAGTAGAAAACTTGCTTCTTACCCTAACGGTAGCTGAGCATTCTGTTCTCTTGCCAAAGCTATTGGCCGCAACTTTTGCCGAACTCCGCTCCCACCTCTGTCCAAACCAGATGGTTCTGTTGTCACTTCAGCCAAGGAGAAAGCTGACCTGCTAGCATCCCATTTTTCTTCCAGCTCATGTATTAATGATCTTGGTAAAACACCTACCACCATTCTCAACATGCACCATTCAATGCCTCCCGTGGTCTTCCATCAAAAGGATGTCAGAAGGATTTTGACGAATCTTGATACTAAGAAAGCTCCAGGTCCCGATGGTATTTCTCCACTTGTTCTCAAAACCTGTGCTCCTGAACTTACTCCTATTCTTTGCCACCTTTTTTCACTTTCTTATTCCAAAGGTGTTTTTCTTTCTGCTTGGAAATTTGCTCATATCCAGCCAGTTCCTAAAAAAGGTGACAAATCTCTCCCATCCAGTTATCGTCCCATTGCAATTACTTCTATTCTTTCTTAAAGTAATGGAGAAATCAATTAACCGCCAACTACCTAGAAACCTTCCGTCTGATCAACGATTGCCAGTATGGATTCCGTCAGTGTCAATCCACTGGTGATATTCTGGCTTATGTTACCCAATTATGGACTAATTCAATGGAAAGGTTCGGAGAAACACAAGTAATTGCTCTTGACATCTCAAAGGCTTTCGATCATGTTTGGCATAAATGTCTTCTAAACACGGTTCCATCTTATGGTTTGCCAACTGTTTTTAGTAATGGTTATCCAGTTTTCTCTCTGATCGCGTAGAGGCGCCTCCGTAGCCAGGTGGGAAGGAGCAGCAGTGCATAGCACACGCTTCTTGATAAGACAGGGGTTTGAGCCCGTCACCACCAAATATGGAGGATGCGGAAAGGTCAGGGAATGACCACCGCATATCCCAGAGCAATATGGCCTTAGTTGCTAATGCTCCTAAAAACCAAATAACAACAACTCTCTGATCGCTCACTGAGGGTGATGGTAGATGGCTCTCTGTCTTCTAACTTCTCCACTAATGCCGGTGTCCCCCAAGGTTCAGTTCTTACCCCCACTCTTTTCCGCTTGTATATTAATGACCTTCTTCCATTTACTGGAAATCCTATCCATAGTTTTGCTGATGATAGCACATTGCATTCAACTTTCCATTTTGAGAAACCTTGTCCTGCTCAATCATCTTCAACTTCTCGAAAATCTGCTACCAATTCCTTAAATGCCGATCTTCAGGTAATTCTTCAGTGGGGCAAAGACAATTTAGTTGATTTCAACCCTTCTAAAACTCAGTCTTGTCTTATATCTCGCAAAAAGGATTCTTCTGCTCCTATGCTTACCTTTAGTGACACTCCGATTTCTAGGCAAAATGATATATCTCTTTTGGGATTACCATGACTTTAATTTCTCTTGGCACAAGCACATTACAAATATTGCTCCTTCTGCATCTAAAAAACTTGGTTTACTCTTTCGCTCTCGGCATTACTTTTCTTCCAAACAACTGCTCACTCTGTATAAATCACAAATCTGCCCTGCCATGGAATATTGTTCTCACATCTGGGGTGATGCCCCCCAAAAGCTCTCTCAGGCTTCTTGATTCCATTCAGAAGAGGGCAGTTAGGTTAATTAATGATTCATCTCTAACAGAGTCTCTCCACTCGCTGTCTCATAGACGTACTGTTTCTGCTGCATGCCTCTTCTACAGATACTTCCATGGGCACTGTTCTTCTGAATTGGCTTCTGTAATTCCCGCTCTCTCTCTTTCAAAACAGTCCGAACACGTGCCGCCACCAGCCAACATCCATATACTGTCCAACTTCAAACTCACAGAACCAACTTTTCATCTTCCTCGTTTATTCATTCAACTGCCGTTTTCTGGAACAACCTTCTTTCATACGTATTTCCTGAAAATTACAGTCTGCAGAAGTTCAAGTCCAATGTCAACAAATATCTTCTTTCATCTTCTCAACCTCCAACCCAAGTACGGTACTAAGTACTATAGGTTCTAATACCTCTCGTGTTTAGGGTTTACATAAAAAATATATATATATATATATAAACGTTACCTGATGCAATACCTTGCAATTACCATCTGATGCAATACCTTTGCTTTGCAAGAAACAAAAATGACTGTAATAAAACAATATCTTATATTTTTTACTACAAATGTTGCTTTTTTTAAGGTGATGCAGCTTTTTATCCACCACTGTAGATTTCGTGTATCTTCTGCTCTCTTTAAAAAATCATTAATCTGGGTTTGTTTACTTTTGCTTGATAGAGCTTAGTAATTTAATTTCATTGTATGGAACTAAGCATTTTCGAAGCTCGCTTTGGAACTTCGGACTCCTTTCAGTTGAAGAAACTGCATGCAAAAAGCAATATTCTAATTGCTTGGCTAACTTTATCCCTTTCCGTATACTTTTTTAGTGTAAAATTTGGAAGTTCAGAATTCATCTGCACTATAATCCTCTGAATTAATTTGATTTGCCTCCAATGCCATTTCCAGCAAATTTGCTTTGCCAGCCTCTTTTTCTACCAGTAATTCTTGAACTTCAGTAATCATAATCTTTCTTTTTTTAGGAACATTGGCAACTAAGGCTATGTTGTTCTGTGTATTCTGAGGTTGATTTTCTATTGTTCTGGACGAAAACTTGTGTTTCCAGGAGAAAAAAAACATGCTACCCTCGCCTGAGACCAACTAACTCAGCCATGTTGTGAAAAAGACCCATAAAAATTCCTCCCATCATCAATAGGATTCGAACTTAGGTTGTTTCCACCCGTTGTGGGGATGGCAGCGATTCTACCAACTATGCTACCCACAGGGGCTTCATTAGTCATATCATCAAAACCTTTCTGTCCTACCGATTTAGCAAGTTCTACTATCGCACGGATTCCATTTTTTGTCGGTTCGACCATATTTCGTGAATCAACTGACTCTGGCCATACATTTTTTCAACACGCATTTAATGCTGACAGTTTTACTTCTTTGAGTGATAAAGCTATGATTCTGATACACTCCACAACTGAAAAATGATTCCATGCCTCCATCACTTCAATTTTCTATAATCATTTCAATTCGGAATCAATTTTTTCCAAAATCCATTGTAACGATTTTCTGATGTAATAAGTTTCAAAAGTAGATATAATACATTGAGCTAATTAAAGAAGTTGTACTAGGTGGTAGGAACATTACTTCAATGTTTAGATAACTTAAATCTTTCTGATGGCCTGGCACGTTATCCAATAGTAATAAAACTTTGAAATCTAGATTTTTTCCACAAGTTCAACAGCACAGAATTATTTTTTATTTAAAAAAAATAAAAGCTCTTTATTTAGTTTAAAAACATATTTAAAAATAACATATAATATAAAAATACATTATTCATAGTATTATGCATTATAGTGCTAGAGCAGGATTGAATTATAAAGTGAAAAACTTGAACCTATTTCTTGCCTAATATCAAAGTTATTTAATGTAGCACTTTATGTAATACTATTTCACCTATAAGGGTTAAAAAGTGTGCCCACTCGAAGATAAGGGGGAAATTGGTGGAAGGAAGAGTATGAAAAGAGTGAATACAAGTTAGTTAACATATGCAGTGCATTACATTTCAGGTGCATCAGATTTTTTATTTCTTAAATTAATTGAATCTTTTCTTTTTCTGTGATTAATAGTTAGCCTATTCTATTAATCACAGAAAAAGAAAAGATGTTATACCTAAATTAAATAGAAGAAAATTAAATAACTAATTATCTTGTTACGAGTTAATTATTAACTCATTAATTAAAAAATAAAATACAGTAGATTCCCTCTTATCCGGTCTTGCTTTAACCAGCCTCCATTTTAACCGGCCATATTTTCATCGAGATTTTTCTGTAAATCAGATTTCCAGTGTCGTGGGCACAGCAGGAAAACAAAATTAAAATATTCTGGGAACGAGTACAGTGCACTGTAACGATCCTATAACTTTTTTCACTTCAGTTAGTCTTTGCTATCTGTGACGTTTGGATTGCAGTCAACTCCATGTGTACATATTTTCATCGTTAATTTTTGTTTTTTAAATTACATTAACTTGAAATGATAGGCTCGAACAAGTGTAAAACGGAATGTGTTAACTATTGAAACAAAACTAAAATCGTTGGAATGTATTGATAATGAAAAACCTGTAAAATGGATATGTAACAAACTGGTGTTGGATCAAGTACGGTGAATGACTGGTGGAGAAACAGGAAATCCCTTCAAGACTTCAGTACACAAACGGAATCAGAAAAAAGTGCTCTCAGACAGGTGCACTATGAATAAGCCAAAAAATGAAGTAGTTGACGACGCATTATGGATATGATTCATGCAAGAATGATAAAGAGGAAACTCTTCGTCATTCTTAGCGGGCCGGTTTTGAAGGAAATGGCAGTACAATTGGACAAGAAAGTCAACAGCAGAGAATAATTCTTAACCAGCAAGGGATGGCCTTCATGATGGAAACAGCGCCACGGAATTCGTTATCTAGGTGTTTGAAGCAGGAAATTGTCAGCAGATCAAAATGCTGCAAGTGAATTTTCTCAAATTTTTTTAGAATTTATACAGAAGGAAAATCTTACTCCTGAACAAGTCTACAATTTGGATAAAACAGGCATAAATTTTAAGCTTTTTCTGACGAAAATGCAAACTGCTGCTATTGGTTTTAAATGAATAAACAGAGAATCATTGTGGCCCTTTGTACAAATGCTGCTGAGAGTCACAAACTGCCCCTTTTCGTTGCAGAAAAGTCAGCCAAACCAAGAGCATTTAAAAATGTAAATTTCAATGTTCTGCCAGTTTACCACAAAGCCAAAGGTCAGCTTGAATGGATTCTTTTCTATTTGAAGAATGGTCTTCAACTGAATTCATTCTAAAAGTTAAGGCACATTTGAAATTACCACTCAAGACTGTTCTTGTCCTTTAAATGCTCCAACACATCTCATTGACCTATCTTCTGATGACACCAAGGTGGTGGATTGTCGTGAGCCCACACATGAGCATTATGATGATTGAATAAGCCTTCCGGAGTGAAATAAGTCTCATCCGTGAACAAAACATAGGCTGGAAAATTCAATTCTTGAACACTTTCTTGGAGAAACCACTGTGCAAAAGCCACACATGCAGGATGATCTTGGGGGAGCAGTAACCGAACCCTTTGGAGATGAAAGGGGTGTAAGGAATCATCGTGCCAGGCACGTTGTATACTGCAACGAGACACTCCTAAGGTAGAGGCAATGGCACGTGTGCTGGTAGTAGGATTATTCTGGACGGCATTCAACACACTTTCTTCCATGGCGGGAGTTCGCGTCGAACGTAGTCTGCCTGCACTACTTCTGTTACCTCTAAATGATCCATAATTGCACAAATTTTGATGCACAAAAAAAAATTAAAATATTCTGGGACACGCAAACGGTGGTCCGGTACGTGTCTGTCTGGGATGCTTTCTCCATAAATTCGATGAGCGGCTCATCCATTGCCCTCTGCTAATCCATACACTAGGTGCATGTCTGCCAGCTCACAGTTTGTATATCGATACATGCTCTTCGTGCAGCAACTACTGCTTGAATGAGTAAACCAGAAATTTTCCCTCTCGCAAACTGATGAACAGCGCCGTGTACTGACTTACAGTCATGTTTCCGGTTATAGGTTCCTATGCGATTCACATTCCTTTAGATTACCTACCTCCCCTAAACGTTTGTACCAATTTTTGAGACACCCTGTATAATCTACAAAGATATTGATGTAAGTTGCAGTTACTTATTGCACGAAATGGAAAATCTCTGAACTACTTATACTCATCCCATTTCTTAATACAGAAGATCTCCCCCACACAGAAAGGGGGAAAAAAGAGATTTATTAAATTCAACATTAATAAAGCAATATATTCTTTTCATTATTGTATGTTAACAGTACATGTTGCTCTTTTTGAAATAACACTTTTGTGATCACTGCATTGAATTAACCTGAGTTAAAATATCATACCACTTCTTAATACTCTTTTGTTATTTATTAATTCTATTAACATATTAACAGAAGGCTAAAATACTTTTTCCCTGTATAGGCAAAAACAAAAAATAATGCAAATATCCTTCTGATATTTTAAGTATTAGTATATTAGTCACTTAAAGCTAGTTTACTATAATTATCTAAATATTTTTAGTGCCTTTATTCACTTGATAAAGAGAAAACGGAAATGCAGTTTATCGTACTTTAAAACTGAAGCCTTGATACACAGTAGACCATAAAAATGGAGAACATGGATGGTGTTCTTCTGAAACAACTTTGCTGGAAACATACCATCTTGATTCTGTAGCTATTGCAAAAAATTAGTATAATATACTTTAATCTTGGGAAACATTTTTTCTATCATAAAACAGATATAAATATTACAAAATTTCATTAATATTCAAACAGAAATGTTATTGATGATGATGATGATATATAAAAAAATAATTGTTTATTCTCCGGGATGACCACATAAGGTCAAATGAGCTCACAAAATAGAGAGAACAGAAGAATTAAAGAAATCACCATATTTAGTAGTCATGCAAACTTGAACCACAGTCAAAGTTCACGAACTTCTATATTCTTGAGCTTGACCACTTGGCTTGATCATAATTCAAATTTTTCTGAGTTATAAATTTATTCCTTAATTTATACAGGGTGCTATTTCTCAGGAATTTTTTATTTTAAAAAATGAAAAGTAATTAAATTAGACAGATCCTTGGATGCCGATTCCAAATCTGTTTTTTTGGTTTTCCTCTAGCATGCCAAGTTTTTGTGATGAGGATGAATAGGTGAATACAGTGAGACTGATTATACTGCTCGCATGCCAATTCAGCCAACCTACATGAATATAATTATTATTTATTTATTATTTCTGTTTATACATTCATATTTATGTAATTGTTTGAATTAACTATATCCTCACTTCATAATTTAAATTTCTTTATTATAAATTGTTTCAATTAAGGTCCAGTAAATTAATGAAATACATCATCATGCTCGAAAGTGTCACCCCAACAAATTCTGCTGTGCCTATAGCTCTTTCCTAATTAAATTTGGGCCAGTAAATCAGAGAGTCTTATAATGGGGGATTTTAATTTCCCAGATATTGACTTAAATTTGTGGGTTGGTCACTCACACACTAGCAAGGCTTTTGTGGATTTATTGGATGATTGTTTTCTACATCAGCATGTTCAGGAGGCAACTAGAGGAAGTAATACTCTTGATCTGATTATCAGTAGTGATTCTTCATGCATTAAAAATCTGCAGATAAAGGAACCACTATGTGGCAGTAATCACAGTGTGCTGAAGTGGAATTTACTCAGAGGTAACTACCATCAGGAGTAAAGGGAAGGGTTTTTGCTTTCGTAAAGGCGACTACGGTGGTCTGAGACAGTATTTAAATTCTATACAGTGGGACCAACTGATGACGCCAACAGCAAATTCAAAATGGGAAGCATTCAAAGAACTTATCTTTGAAGCTATTAAGCTTTACATACCAACTAAGAAATATTGTTCAAGGTTTAGGCCTAAATGGAGGTCAGATGAACTAATGAGACATGGCAGAGAAGAAAAATGCATGGGATACATATAAATCAATGGGTGACATGGAAGCCTATGATAGATATAAGCTGATCTGTAACCAAGTCACAAAGAAGATTAGGCAGGCAAAGGCAGATTATGAGAAATGCTTGGCAAAAGATGCAAAGAAAAACAGAAAAGAGTTCTTTACCTATGTAAACTCTAGAAGGAAAGGGATGAATCAGATTGGTCCACTGGATATTGATGGTTCAACAGTTGAGGATCCTGCTCAGGTGGCTAACCAACTAAACGAACGAGTATTTTGCATCTACATTCACACAAGAGGAGTTATTCAGGAAGGGGAATGCCAGAGGTGAAGTAAATTCTGGCACTGAGCTAGATGATTTTGTAATAACTGAGAGGAAAGTGGAGGAGAAATTGTTGAGGATAAACATAAAAAAGGCACCTGGGGTGGATGGGATCTATCCAGTTATATTAAAGGAAGCAGCAAAGGAACTAAGCAAACCCTTAGCCATAATTATGAGAGCTTCTTTGGACTCAGGGGAGGTAACCATAGACTGGAGATGTGCAAATGTGACACCAATTCACAAAGGAGGATCAAAGACTGACACAAGTAATTATAGACTTGTGAGTTTAACTTCTGTTCCAGAAAAATTAATGGAGGTACTGGTTAAAGAAGCACTGCAGGATCATCTAGACAAGGACTTCAGTTATAGCTCGGACACAGCGTGGTTTTGTTAAGGGAAAGTCTTGCCTGACCAATTTGACTGGATACTATGATGCAGTCACTAAAGAACTGGATGTAGGGAATAACTTTGATATTATATTTGGATCTTAGAAAGGCTTTTGATACTGTTGCACATGGAAAACTGCTGCACAAATTGGAGCAGTGTGGCATTGGAGACAAATTGCTGCTATGGATAAAGGGATGGTTGCGGGGGAGAAGACAGAGAGTGGTAATCAATGGACACTGCTCATCTTGGACTAATGTTATTAGTGGAGTCCCTCAGGACTAATGTTATTAGTTGAGTCCATTACTGTTTTTTGTATTTATAAATGATATTGATGATGGTATATCAAGCTTAATGTCCAAGTTTGCAGACAATACAAAGGTTGGCAAAGTTGTTAAGGACACTACTGACGCTATGCTGCTGCAAGAGGATTTGGAAAGGTTGAGCAGATGGGTTGAGAGGTGGCAAATGAAGTTTAACATTGACAAATGTAAAGTACTACATATGGGAAACAGTAACCCCAGAGCAATGTATCAACTCTGTGGTCTACACTGACAGTAGTAGAGAATGAAAAGGACCTGGTGGTAATTGTGCAGGCATATATGAAGTTCTCTGAGCAGTGCAGACGGGCTGCAAGAGTAGCTCATGGTGTCTTGTCAACGATATACAGGAATGTTTCTAGCAGGGATAAGGAGGTGATTATTCCCTTGTATAAGGTAATGGTCAGGCCACCCTTGAGTACTGTATACAGGTCTGGAGGCCTCATTTCAAGAAGGATGTAGAGCTGCTGGAACGAGTAGAGAAGGGCAACAAGATTAGTGAATGGAACAAAAGGTTGCTCTTACGAAGAAAAGCTTAAGTTTTTCAAATTACAGTGTCTGGAGACTAGACACCGGCAAGGTGATCTGATAGGTGTATAAAGCCTTGAACGGTTTGAGCATGCTCAATGCTGATTGGATTCTTCCTCTTGCTCAGAATAATCCTGAGAGGGCCTAAATTCAAATTGAGGAAAGACAGATGTAGGATAGATGTGTGGAAATTTGCCTTTAGCCCGCGGGTAGTTGGTTGGTGGAACAGACTTCCATCCCTTGTTGTGGAAGTTGATAGCTTAAATAAATTTAAGGCTCAGCTGGACAAGTATTTCGAATGAACGGAGGGGTGAAGTGGAAGTTTTTTTTTTTTTTTGGCTGATGCTGCATAAGCTTGCTTTCTTGCATCACATGCCTCTACTAATGCTAATGCTAAATAACAATGGCATGCAATAAAATGGATATTCATAAAATTTACCAGTTACTTTTTAGCTGTCCTTTAGGTCAGTGTTTGCCAACCTGTGGTCAATAGCCTATTTGTGGTCCATGTTAACTTCACAGTAAAGCAAACTTTATTGCAGGAAGCAACCATCCTATTAACAGCAATGGAAATATAGATATGCCCATACCAAAAAAGCATATAATACTCTATGTAAAATGCAAGTACACATCACTGTATTTAAAAAATAATTATTAATATATTTGCACATATATTTTAATACTTTTTGTGGTCAGTAGTTTCTAATTTCAAATGTAAAAGTGGTCTATAACTTCTAATTTCAAATATAAAAGTAGTCTTAGCTTCTAATTTCAAATATAAAGGTGGTCTGTAACTTCTAATTTCAAATATAAAGGTGGTCTGTAACTTCTAATTTCAAATATAAGATTGGTCCATATCTGAAAATGGGCTGAAAAACACTGCTCTGGGTGATCAGAATAAGGCATCAGCACCATGCGTTATTTGTTCCACTTCTTCAAATGGATTACATGATTGCATGAATAAAGAATAAAGCCAATGCCTTTTGCCAAATCTATGATTTGGAGGGAGCCAAAAGACCTTGATTGTGATTGCTATTTTTGTAATGCAATTATAAATGGATTCTCAGTGAAGAATATGCACAAGATTATTTATCCAAACCTGGATTCAGCAATGAGACCAATCCATCATGATAACAGTATGCCAGTTCCTCCACGACATGGTCTAGATTCTTTAAAAGGCAAAATTGAATGCAATGACAGTGCAACTGGAACAGACTTAATACCTTCAGCAGATCTCGAGCACACATCTGACAAAGAGACATCACAGCCAGTGCAGTTTACACAAGATGAGTTGATCACCTTATTAGTATCTAGTCCTATCCAAAGATGTTCAGCTTTATCCAAAGATAAAGCTGAACATCTTGCTTTAAGACTAAAGCAGAAACAACATGGTTAAGAAGAATGTCAAAGTGTCTCACTTTTGAAAAAGAAACCAAGTTTTGGTGACATTCTTTACAGTAAATGGTCTGCTCTGCTACTGCTGACATCAATGGAGTTTTTAAGGGAACTGTCATGTGCACATTATATCTGAATGACACCTCTTCATAGATTCCTCTTGCATAATAAGAACTTAAACTATTCATCCCTACTGCCCACTCTGTTCATGACTTCCGGGCTAGCCGGGTGGGTAAGTGCCTGCCTGGCAACCCAAAGGTCACGGGTTTGAATCCCGCCTCGGGCTTGGATATCACAATGGTGCCACACTATCTGGTTGGATCTCACGGCCACGATACACGAAGGAAGCAGGAAAAAACTGGTTCCTTCATGTATTGCTCACATCATATGATAAAAAAAAAAAAAAAAAAATTCTGTTCATCTAATAGACATATTATAACACGAAGACACTACTTGAAACAATTCAATACAACACTCACTAATGGAATATCTGCAATGACCTCAATGTTATTAATATGTTAATGGGTATGCAAGGATTCACAAAATGTTGTTTCCTATGCCTATGGGACACATCAGACCTGAATGGCCTCAAAGAAGTATATATGTGACAGGAAAAAGTAGTTTGCAATGTGTTCCATTAGTGGAATATTGGGGATTCTATGATGGTTTTTCTTCCATCTCTCCACGTTAAACTTGGCCTTATGAAGAGTTTTACAAAAGCAATAGGTAAGATGAAAGAAAATTTCATTACTTAGTTTTGAGGAACTTCCAATCAGTGCCTTGAAAGTGATAGAAGGAATCTTTGTGGGGCCTCAATTTCAGCAGATAAAGTTTTGAAAAATTCCTCAACATATGGCAGGCTTTCAAATTTTTTGTGGAAGCTCTTTGGGCAACCACAGGTCTCCTGAAAATAAACATGGAGTTCAGAAACTACTTGTTGCATATAAATAAATGTCACTGAAACTTCATTTCTTTTTGGCATTTAGACTTCCTTGCTGAAACTGTGGCATGGTGAGAGACAAGTAGGGGGAATGATTCCATCAAGACATTAATTAAGCCAATAGAAAATTGCTACCATTGTCTGGAGCAAACAAACATTAGCAGACTACTGCTGGATGTTGTACCATGACATTCTAGACAAAGTGTACGAAAGGAAATCACCTGCACAACATTTTAAAATTGTACATATCTTTTTTACAATCATGTACTGTATTATTTGAGCTATGCATATAAAATGTAATGAGTTTAAACTATAAAAGTTTATAAAAATGTAATTGTAATTATATTTTAATCATAAAATCTTATGTGTTTTGTAATGAAATCATAGTAGTTAACTTGAACTGATATATTCAGCAGTTGTATTCAGAAAACTACACACGCTATAAAAAAAAAAAAAAAAAAAAAGGAAAACAAAAAAAGAACATACTTGAAATTAGCATGCAAAACTGCATTAGAAATGTGTGTATTCACATCTTTGATGAAAAAAAAACAAAAAAAACTCATTTTGTTAACAACTGTAATTGGAATTAATAAAGGTAAGAGCTTGCGAAATAACTGTAACAGAGCAAAAAATGGTTCATTTTTAATTGTTTAAAGAATGTTGCACTACATAAGCATGTAATTATGGAGCTTATAAACAGTCTCGAAATATATGTAAATAGTATAATAGAAACTCATTTATCTGAGGTGAGTACCAAGACTACCTTAGCAAAGAGAAATGTCAGATACCAGAAAACCCATTATCGAATTTTTTTTTTCAGCAGGGGTTTAGAATTCATATATTACTGTATAGTACTTATTATTTACAGTAATTGCAATAAAAAACTACTGATGTACAGATAATATTTTATCTGTACATCAGTATTTTTTCATAGCAACTTTCAAAAAAATTTGTATTTTTTGAAAGTTGCTAGGAAAAAAAAAACGGTTTGGTTGTAAAATATACAAGTTTATGTGGTACAAACTAAATGCACTAGTTAATATCTGGTTATAATAAGTTTATTTATGTTTTATTTTAAGATGGTCATTGTCAATTAAAAAGCATGAGCACATTTGTAATTAATCATGCCATCCAAATGTTACAACACTTCCTAGTTCATTTCACAAAATACGTGGTCTCAATTATAATCTCAACAATGCCCATTTCCACTTGCAGTCTGCCAAACCAACCCCATGTACTTTTTTCTGACAGAATTTCAGTTATCGGTTGATTCAACTACTGCTCATCTGAGATGCCCAAATTATTTGCTGCATGATTCCTTTCGCCTCAAAGGTGGTACTTGTGCATATGTCCATTCCGATATTCCCTGTCAGAGACTTGGTAATTTGGAATCTCCTCTTTTCAAGCTTCTCTGGCTTAAAATCTCTCTACCTCATTGTGTCAAATTCATCTGTTGTCTCTACCATTCTCCCAAATCCACTAATCACTAGGAGCTCTTTGACTTCCTCTCTTTCCAATTTGACTTTTTCCAATACAACTTTCCTAACAGTGAGGTAATTTTCCTTGGCAATTTTAATGTTCACAACTCCAGCTGGCTTCCGTTTTCTAGTAACACTGATCCAGCTGGTCGAGATGCTGAAGCTTTTGCAATTACTAATGATTTTGCACAGATTGTTCATTTACCTACAAGAATACGGGACAATCCAAACCATACAGCTAACACACTTGATCTTTTTCTCACAAACAACTCTTCTAAGTACACAGTCGAAGTGAGTGGTCCTTTAGGCGCATCAGATCACAACTTGGTGATTGTCTCTTCTCCAATGGAACCTTTATCTCATGGTTATTCCCAACCTCGTATTGTTCGGCATTAGAAGAATGCAAAGTGGGATGACTTACAAGATTACTTTTCTTCTTTTCCTTGGTCAGATTACTGTTTCAAAACTTCTGATGTTAACATTTCCTCAGATCAATCAATGAAATTATTCTTGTAGGAATGGAATCCTTTATCCCACACACCACTTTAAAATCTCGTCCTTTATCTAAACCTTGATTTTTCAATAAACGTGCCAAGGCTCTTCAAGAGAAGAATGTTGCATATCGTAATTGGCTTGTTTCCAATTCTTCAGTTTCATTTTCTGCCTACACCAAAGCTCACAACAATTGCAAAGCAGTTATTAATCAGTCCAAACTAGATTTTGAACAGGCTAAGAGTAGAAAACTTGCTTCTTGCCCTAATGGTAACGGAGCATTCTGGTATCTTGCCAAAGCTATTGGCCGCAATATTTGTCCATCACTGCTCCCACCTCTGTCAAAACCAGATGGTTATGTTATCACTTCAGCCAAGGATAAAGCTGACCAGCTAGCATCCCATTTTTCTTCCAACTCATGTATTAATGATCTTGGTAAAACACCTCCCACCATTCCCAACACGCTCCATTTAATGCCTCCTGTGGTCTTCCATCAAAAGGATGTCAGAAGGATTTTGACAATCTTGATGCGAAGGAAGCTCCAGTCCCTAATGCTATTTCTCCACTTGTTCTCAAAACCTGTGATCCTGAACTTACTCTTGGTCTTTGCCACCTTTTTTCACTTTCTTATTCCAAAGGCATTTTTCCTTCTGCTTGGAAATTTGCTCATATCCAGCCTGTTCCTAAAGAGGGTGACAAAACCCTCCCATCCAATTATCGTCCCATTGCAATTACTTCTACTCTGTCTAAAGTAATGGAGAAATCAATTAATTGCCAAATCTTAAACTACCTAGAAACCTTCCATCTGATCAATGATCACCAGTATGGATTCCGCCAGGTCGATCCACTGGTGATATTCTGACTTTTGTTACCCATTTATGGACAAATTCAATGGAACAGTTCGGTGAAACAGAAAACATAAGCAGTTTCTCTTGACATCTCAAAGGCTTTCGATCGTGTTTGGCATAAAGGTCTTTTAAACAAGCTTCCATTTTATGGTTTGCCAAATGTTTTTTGTAATTGGTTATCCAGTTTTCTCTCTAATTGCTCACTGAGGGTGATGGTAGATGGTTCTCTGTCTTCTAACTTCTCCACTAATGCATGTTTTCCCCAAGGTTCAGTTCTTTCCCCCACTCTTTTCCTCTTGTATATTAATGACTTTCTTCCACTGACTGGAAATCCTATCCACAGTTTTGCCAATGATAGCACACTGCATTCCACTTCCCATTTTGAGAAACCTTGCCCTGCTCAATCAGCTTCAACTTCTCAAATATCCGCTACCAATTCTTTAAATGTCGATCTCCACGTAATTCTCCAGTGGGGCAAAGCCAACTTAGTTGATTTCAATCTTCTAAAACTCAGTCTTGTCTTATATCTCGCAAACAGGATTCTTCTGTTCCTATGCTTATCTTTGGTGACACTCCGATTTCTAGGCAAATTGATATATCTCTTTTAGGGATTACCCTGACTTCTAATCTCTCTTGGCATAAGCATATTACAAAGATTGCTTCCTCTACATCTAAAAAAGTTGGTTTTCTCTTTCGCTCTCAGCGTTACTTTTCTTCCAAACAGCTGTTCACTCTGTACAAATCCCAAATCTGCCCTACAATGGAATATTGTTCTCACATCTGGGGCAGTGCCACCAAAACCTCTCTCAGGCTTCTAGATTCCATTCAGAAGACTGCAATTAGGTTAATTAATGACTCATCTCTAATAGTCTCTCCACTTTCTGTCTCTGCTGCATGCCTTTTCTACAGATACTTCCATGCACACTGTTCTTCTGAATTGGCTTCTATAATTCCCGCTCTCTCTCTTTCAAAACAGTCCGAACATGAGCTGCCGCCAGCCAACATCCATTTACTGTCCAACTTCAAACTCACAGAACCAACTTTTCAACTTCCTTGTTTATTCATTCAACTGCCGTTTTCTGGAACAACCTTCCTTCATACGTATTTCTTGAAAATTATAGTCTACAGAAGTCTGATGTCAACAAATATCTTCTTTCGTCTTCTCAAACCCATGCATGGTACTAAGTAATATAGGATCTAATACCTCTTGTGTTTGGGGTTTTCATAAAAAAAAAAAAAAATACCACCTTTTTAATTTTTCAACTCTCAGGAAAATAAAAGTGGAGAATTACTGAGACAGCTGGGGGTTCTCATTAGTAAAAAGCAAAGCATGCATGCCTATACAGGCTTATACACTAATGCTAGGAGTGTAAATAAATGTAATGAATTTTAAACATTGGTAAAATCATCATATGCAGGAATTTTGTGATTATCGGAAACATGGTGCCAACTAGACATACAGGATATGGAATTTGCAAATGATGAGTAGATGTACAGAAAGAACAGACACAAGAGGAGTTATGTACCAGATTAAGAAGCAAACAGAATCTAAATTTATGCACCCAGTTTGGTGCGACATAAGCGCTTGGGGAAAAAAAAATGAGGGTAAGGGTGTGTCACAGGCCTAATGACTGTGATGAGTATAATGAACAACTATACAGAATCTTAAATCTTATAACTTTAACTTTCCATATATTGACTGGACCGTGTGAATTGGTCGTTCGCACAGTAGCAGAGCTTTTCTGAATTCATTGGATAACTATTTTCTGTACCCGCTTGTCAGTTAGGTAACAAAAGAGAGAAAAAAAAAGCAGTATCCTTGATTGATCTGACTGTCATTAATGATTCTTCTTGCATCAAGAATCTCCAGATAAAGGAACAACTAGGTTCCTTTATCTGGTAATGATCATAATGTATTGATGTGGGATTTACTTAAAAATATATCTACTACTGTCAAGGGTAACAGGTAGGGATTTTGCTTTTGTAATGGTAACTTAGACAGTTTGAATTCTAGTCAGTGGAACCATCCAATGATGTTGACAAGTTGATAGTATATAACAGAGCTATGGTGCTCAATATGTTCTACATTGATATCAATATTTATAGAAGAATAAGAGAATTTTATGTACGTAGTATCATATTGAGGTAAATTTCTTGTCATACGGAAGTGTTCCACGTATCATAATGAGGTAAATTTCTCTTATTCTTCTACAGATGTTGACAACTACAAATTCTAAATGAGAAATATTTAGTGAAGTAATCTTGAAGCTACCAAGCTTTTTATAACAAGTAAGAGATACTGTACAAGAATTAGATCTAAATGGATGTCAGATGAAATGAGAAGACTAGTGGCAGAGAAGAAAACTGCATAGGATGATTATAAATTATAAAGGGACACAGAAACCCACAGTAAGTAGCAACTAGTCTGCAATCAAATCTCTAAGTAGTGGGGTTAACACTAAAAGAGATGAACCACATTGGTCCACTGGATATAAATTACATAACTATTGATGATCCTGTTTGGATCAGTGACAACTGAATATGTTGCCAAAAATGGTAAATTAGTAAAGGAGCAGGGTTTTTATTTCAATGTCTTCATTGAAATAAAAATGCTGCTCCTTTTCTGAGTTTGTGCGTGCTAGTGTGTGTGTGTCTGTGCGTGTGTTCAGTGATATCTCTACAAAGGGTGGTAATTAAATTAAATAATGAGACTGTATGCAGCTACTACACACCGAGTGTCACCTGTGAAACAAAGGCACAGGAGACGACCTCGAACCTTTCTCTAGTTGTGAAGTCACATTCCAAATGCAATGAGACAGGTTTTCATCACCTTGTGTTTTTGCAATTTGCAGTAAAAATGACAGACAAAAGAACAGAACAAATGAATCGATCTCAAATTTAAAAAAAAAATAAAGAAAATACCCACTGAAAGTTATGAGTTATGTCAAGTTTATGGGGAAGATACTATGTCAAGAGATTGCACATTTAAATGGCATACAAGATTTTTAGAAGGAAGTGAGAACAACCAAGCCAGCCATCCAGTATCCAAGAAAACTGAGAAATATGTAAACTGGGTAAGGGCACTGATTTGAAGTGACTGTTGTTTAAGCATTAGAATGGCTGCATCACAACTCAATAGGGACAAAGAAACAGTCAGACAAATTTTGAAGAATAAATTACAAAAAAGAAATTTCAAAGAAAGAGAAGACTCCCAAGTTTTTGAAAATGTTCTGAAAAAAATTGAAGATCCAGACTTTGTTTGAGTACTCCAATTACTTGCGATGAAAGTTGGCTGTTCCAGTGCAAGCCAGAAACTAAAAGACAGTCAAAGCAATGAAAGACAAAACAATCCACCAGACCAAAAAAACCCAAGAATGTCAAAATCAAAAATAAAAACCATGCTTCTTGTTTTCATTTTTGTTTTCTTCTTGTGTTCTTCGATGTTAAAGGAATCATTATGACTGAATACATCTAAAAAAATCAGACTGTCATTCAAACATACCACCCCGAAGACTTGAATTGTGGAAGGATGGTTAGATACTCCAGCACATAACAAACTCTCTGTTTGCCCAGTCAAAAAACAAATCACTGTGTGAACATGGATCCTACTTACCAGACCTAGTCCCTTGTGACATTCTTCAGTGGACCCATTTTCAGAAACATTTTGGTCATTCAGAAAAAAATGCCCAAAATGTTAAAAAGGCTTACAGAAGATGACAAACGGAAATATTTCTGTACTTGGAAGAAACATAGGGAATAGTGCATGCAAGCTCAAGGCAATTATTTTGAAGGGGGAATAACTTGTAAGATATGAAACATTTCATTATATTTATTTTATTGCAATAGTCTCATTATTTAATAATCACACCTTGTACAACAAGCATATTAATTTATTATAGAGATATCAACATTATTAGAAAAAAATTAAATCATTTATTTAAAACTATACACCATACCTGATATATTTGCATTTAACCATTCACAACCATGCTCATCCAATCTAAACTGAGGAGGGATACTGCATGCATTGTTACCAATAATAAACCATGATCTTACTCTGAAAGAAGGATAATGTTTATAATTGTATCCTTCAATATTTATTTCCTTCATCCAAGTTCTTCTAATGGCATTTCTTTGAGAAAAATTGTCTCTTGCTGATAAAATGGCAATAACAAGATCATAGTATTCTGTACAAAAAAAAAATTAATAATATATTTTAATAATCTCATTTATATAAAGACAGCATATAAATTTTCCTTTAATCATTCTGCCTTATAGTTATTTTATAGTTAAAATAATTATTTCAGTATAATTATAATTGTTAAAATTTAACTTTTTTATTAATTAATTTACTTTAATTTTATTTTAGTTTAATTATTTTAATCTTAATATAAATAATTAAACACAAAGTTCAAAATTATATAAATTGAATTGGGTGTTTGTTTTTACAGCAATCAATAAAAACTGTTTTCATGCAGAACATACAATGTGAATAAGGATCAAATATTAGCTATATTTTTTTGCCCTTTTTGTTGATTTGGCAACAAAAAAGGGTAATAATGCATTTAGATCAAGTGAACTCGCAAGTACTGTGGAATTTTGGTAACTGCTTCAAAACTACAAAATTTTATGTATTTGAGTGTATATTTAAGCTTCTGGAGCTCCCAAATATCAGTAGCCCTTAAGTGCATGTCCAGTGCACCTATGCATAATTTACCACCACCAGAAGGTAACTGCTATACAAGGCTCATGAGGTAGAATTTTTCATTGCATGGCCTGCACTAATTAACAGAAGGGACTGTTTTTACAGTCCCGTCTGAATATTTGCTGATGCCATTAACTGATTCTTATAGTGCTTCAGACACTGAGTAATTGGAAAAGTAAGGTGGAGAGGGAGAGGGAGATGATTACTTCCCCCTTGGCAAGATCCTGTGGGAAGTTTGCCCCTCCGCAAGATCCTGGGGTAGGGTACACAAGGGACAAGCAATTATACATGCTGTGTTAGGGTTACCAGGATCACACACAGGCACACATTCACATTAATGAACATTCAATAAATTTGATGAATTAGAATTGTTGGTTAGGTCATCAAATGCAGAATTAAAATATCAGAAACAAGGTGCTGGTCTGACATGGAAAATGCAGAAGTTGAATATGGTCAGTGCAAATGGTACAGAAGGAACATATATGTAGCTCTGTTACAATAGTTCCTAAGGACTTCCAAATATATCTTTGTTGAATACCTCTGCTCAAAATCTCAACAAAAATACTCAATGTCTGTTGTCATCACTTCTGCAGTCATTCATGTATGCTATATTGGTTTTGTTAGTGAGGTGTTGTATGTTCTTGTTTATACTCCGGCATGAAAATCAGGTCAGTAGAGTTTACAATAACTCAATCAATACAAATGTTAATCGTATTTAGCAGTCATGGGCTCGAACCCCAATCCACTCAAAGAGCATGTGATACTGCACTCACACTCCTGACCAATCGGCTACGTCAGGCCTAAAGGCTAGCAATCATCCAACAAAAGTACATTGCAAATTCGTTGGTTGGCTGCCATCGTTGACACAAGGAGCCATCTTTCTTGTTTACAAAATTAAGTATTTTTGCCTCCTACCATATCCCATGGTTTGCAGGGTAGGCAGGTTTTTTTTAAGAAACCCCAAACACAAGAAGTATTAGAACCTATAGTACTTAGTACCATACATGGGAGGGAGGTTAACAAGATGAAAGAAGATATGTGTTGACATTAGACTTGAAATTCTGTAGACTGTAATTTTCAGGAAATACGTATGAGGGAAGGTTGTTCCAGAAAACAGCAGTTGAATGAATAAACAAGGAATATGAAAAGTTGATTCTGTACGTTTGAAGTTGGACAGTAAATGGATGTTGGCTGATGGAGGCACGGGTTCGGACTGTTTTGAAAGAGAGAGCGGGAATTATAGAAGCCAATTCAGAAGAACGGTACCCATGGAAGTATATGTATAAAAGGTATGCAGCAGAAACAATACATCTAAGAGACAGAGAGTGTAGAGACTCTGTTAGAGATGAGTCGTTAATTAACCTAACTTCCCTCTTCTGAATGGAATCTATAAGCCTGAGAGAGGTTTAGGAGGCACCGCCCCAGATGTGGGAACGATATTATATGGTAGGGCAGATTTACGATTTGTACAGAGTGAGCAGCTGTTTGGAAGAAAAGTAATGCTGAGAGCGAAAGAGAAAACAAAGTTTTTTAGATGCAGAGGAAGCAATATTTGTATTGTGCTTGTGCCAAGAGAAATTAGAAGTCAGGGTACTCCCCAGAAGAGATATATCATCTTGCCTAGAAATCGCAGTGTCACCAAAGATAAGCATAGGAGCAGAAGAATCCTTTTTGCAAGATATAAGACAGGACTGAGTTTTAGAAGGATTGAAATTAACTAAGTTGTCTTTGCCCCACTGCAGAATTACCTGGAGATCGGCATTTAAGGAATTGGTAGTGGATATTCAAGAAGTTGAAACTGATTGAGCAGGGCAAGGTTTCTCAAACTGGAATGCATTGTGTTATCATCAGCAAAGCTATGGATAGAATTTCCAGTCAATGGAAGAAGGTCATTAATATACAAGAGGAAAAGAGTGGGGGGAAAAGAACTGAAACTTGGGGGACACCAGCATTAGTGGAGAAATTAGAAGACAGAGAGCCATCTACCATCACCCACATTGAGCAGTCAGAGAGAGAAAACTGGATAACCAATTACAAAAAACAGTTGGCAAACCATAAGATGGAAGCTTGTTTGGAAGACCTTTATGCCAAACACGATCGAAAGCCTTTGAGATGTCAAGAGCAACTGCTTGTGTTTCACCGAACTTTTCCATTGAATTTTCCATAAATGGATGACATAAGCCAGAATATCACCAGTGTATCAACACTGATGGAATCCATACTGGCGATTGTAGATTAGACAGAAGGTTTCTAGATAGTTTAAGAGTTGGTGGTTAATTGATTTCTCCATTACTTTAGAAAGAGTAGAAGTAATCGCAAAGGGACGATAATTGGATGGGAAGGATTTGTCACCATTTTTAGGAACTGGCTGGTTGTGAGCAAATTTCCAAGCAGAAGGAAAAACACCTTTGGAATAAGAAACTGAAAAAAGGTGGCAAAGAACAGGAGTAAGTTAAAGAGTGAAGGTTTTGAGAACAAGTGGAGAAATAGCATCAGGGCGTGGAGTTTTCTTAGCATCAAGATTCGTCAAAATCCTTCTGACGAAAGATCACAGGAAGCATTGAATGGAGCGTGCTGGGAATGGTGGGAGGTGTTTTACCAAGATCATTAATACATGAGTTGGAAGAAAAATGGGACGCTAGCAGGTCAACTTTATCCTTTGCTGAAGTGACAATAGAACTCTTAAAAATATTATGCCTAGTTGCATTTAGTCATACTTGTAGAATAATAAAAGGGTAAAAGAATAAAATTTAAACACTTAACAAGTTACGTATGCTTTTACATTACATGTTTTCTTTTTTTATTATAAATTTTTATCACTACTTTAGAAAATATTTACACTGAAAGTGAGGCCCTTCCTCGGATGAGGCCCCAGACCACGGCTGGTTTGGCTGTAGCATTAACGCAGCCCTGCCTGGCATCTGTTAAACACCACACAAAAAATTAATGTCGCACAATTCGTAGAACATTGAAATGAAGGAATAAAAAAAACTGTATAACCCATTCAAAATGGAAGGTTAATTAATGTTTATTTATAGGAGAATTATGAATGCATAAAAATTTCTCGAGGTCTGAAGTTTCTCATTTTCATTCTAGATGATGAAAAAGTGAAAAACTCCCACAATCAAAGGAAAGATGCAGTGCAATGAAAAAAAATATTCATGTTGGAAGAAACCTGGTTTAACTTTTTATTAAAATATACAATATCCTGCATTTGAAATTCACAGAACCATCCCAGGTAGGGCTTTAGCCCCATGATCGAAATAATGTTAATTTTTTTTTACTGCTACATGATGAAAGCTGAATGATTCTCCAGAACACAGCTTTAGCCTCTCACCACCCTTAATTGCTTTAGACCTTTCCTTTAGAAAATCATGGACCACCCCTGGCAGTGTAAAGTATATTTTAATCAAATTAGCTATTCTGGATATATATGTATGTCCTTCAACCATCTTATTTTGAATAATCCTGGTTTACATCAGTATTTAAATCAGCTATAATAATAAAATTCTTTATTCACAAAATTCTACAATAACAATTCCTGCTAGAGGTAACCATAGGTTACCTCTAGAAGGAATTGTCCTTGTTAAACACCACCTGTTGCCCAGGGATGGCAGAAGATGGCCATATTCTTGCTATTCAGTCATATTCTTGCTATTCAGTATTATGGTTAATAGCAAGTATCTTATACATTGAATTTGTTATTAATGTTCCAGAATAAGCAAATGATTCACAGTTTGTTCACATGTCAATCCACCTGAAACAGGCGCAGATTATTTGCAGTGCAGAAACATTTGTTCTGAGCCGCTTATATAGGTCATTTAAAATTAACATGCATAAATTAAGGCATTTAACTTTTCATTTCCACCATGGTAATGCATTCAGAATAAACATTTACAAGTATTGTCCATCCATAGGTTATTTAAAATATTGTCTAAAAACAACTTGGTACAAGGAGGTAAATAAGTTGGATGGAAGCAACACTATTCCAAACTATGGTATAACCCAGGCACTAGGGAATTGGAAGATGAATCTCTGATAACCAAAGATGAAGAAAATATAACAATGGAAGAACTAGAGTTAATATTACAAAAATCAAAAAACCGAAAAAGCCCAGGCATAGACAATTTGAATGTAGAACTATTTAAATATGGGGGCACCTTACTAAAAAACGCACTACTAAAATTATTTAACATCATATGGCATAAGCAACAGATACCCAAAGATTGGGAAACAAGAATAGTAATCAATTTACACAAAAAAGGCTCCAGAAATAACCCTAACAACTACAGAGGGATAACACTGCTGTCAACTGCTGCAAAGCTATACTCTAATATACTAAAGAATAAACTTAATAAATACAGTGAACAATTCTTAGAAGAAGAACAATGTGGGTTCAGAAAAGGGAGAAGCACAATAGATGCCCTTTTCTCGCTACAACAAATTTGGAGAAAAGAAGAGAATTCAATCTACCAACATTTCTGCTCTTTATTGATTATGAAAAAGCATATGGCAATGTAAACCGGGAAAAACTTTGGCAGATTCTACGTGAAGAAAATATCCCAACCCAACTCCGGAAAGAGATCCAAAGCCTATATAAAAACTCAAAAGTCTGTATAAAATATTCTAATGGCCAACTATCAGACCCATATTATCACCAATAAAGGAGTGAAACAAGGATGTGGACTATCACCAAATTTCTTTAATATCTACATCAATACAATTCTTAAAGAATGGAAACAAACAACAACGGAATACAGTTGAACAACAGGAATAAAATCCAAACTATATTATATGCTGATGATCAAGTTATAATTGCAAAATCCGAAGATGAACTACAGATAGCAGCAAATGAACTTAATAAAATAGGTAAAAAGTACGAGATGAAAATCTCCACCTCAAAAACAAAATCAATGGGATTATGTGGAAAAAAACATACAAAGAGTCAAAATTGTTATTGATGATAAAATAATAGAACAAATATCTGACTTCACCTCTTTGGGAAATTTAATATCAAATGAAGGGAAAGACATCCACACTAAACTACAAAAATATAATAAAATGAATGGAACGGTTAAACGCCACTTCGGAAAACAAATGACAACTGAAACAAAATTAGGACTGCACAACATCACTTCAAAACCAGCTCTCTTCTACAGCTGTGAGACTTTGATCATAAATAAGAAAGATGCACACAAACTAGAAGCAGCACAAATGAAATTTTTAAGACCATTATTAGGCTTTACAAGACTAGACCACCAAAGAAATATAGATATCCGCAAGAAATTAAAAGTAGATAACATAGTAAATGGCATAAAACGGTATCAGGAAAAATGGATCAGCCACATAGAAAGAATGAACCCAGACCGGATCCCAAAATTAGCCTTTAACTACAAACCTACAGGCAAGAGAGATGTTGATCGACAAAGACAACGACGGCAAGATCAAAACCACTTCCAAGAGCTACAACGGAACAGGTATTAAAAGACCTAAGCCGGACCAAGTTCATGATCATCATTCTTCTCTTTCTTGGTGATTCCTTTCTTCTCTCTCTCTCTTGGGGTATTAAAATTTTTTTTTTTTTTTTTTTTGGCTGGTGCAGCATAAGCCTCAGGCTTCCTTGCACCATATAGTTAATAATAATAATAATAATAATAATGATGAAGTTGGACCTTCTCCCTCTTTTAAAAACTGTATAATATAATTTTTTATAAGTTTATGATTACACACACTTGTGCTGATAATAATTTGCATATTGCCAGTTTATGTTCAATAAATAAATAGTATATAAAATTTTTACTTAGTAGTAGCAAATAATGCACGAAAGCAAGCTCTAAAGCATCAGTCAAAAAAAAAAAAAAAAAAATCCCATTTTACCTATCCATCACCTATAACAGTTTGTGCAGTTCTTCCAACATCAGGCGGAAATGTTTGGAAGTACACTTTCACTAAGTATCCCACATGTTTGAAGACAACTGAATGTCTTCAAAGAATGTGATCCAATTTTCCCTAATTTTTTTTACACAACTTTATCCTTCGTTTCATTTAGACGGTAATTCCTCAGATAATCCTTCACTTTAGTGTCGTGAGTCACGGCCAGCCCACAAGTCACCGCTAGTTCCAACCTGGCGTGAATCATATTCTGACGGGCAGTTCCGACTTGACTGAACATGCGCAACACTGACTATATACTGGCCACAAAGTAATAAGATCTTACTCTGATACTAGCAATGTACAACGTACGTGCAGTAATTTTTAATTTTCAGAAAGAATAAAATACAATTTTCTGACTATATAAGAATTTGATTATAAAAATAAAAGTAGACAGTTATAAAAACGATAATGGAAATAGGTAATTAATATTAATTTTTAATTATTATTTTCAGGTAATATATTTTGTATTGCCTGAAAATAATATGAGTATATTTTGTGATTATTTGTATATACGTGTATTTGTAAATAATTACATTTGTAAAAAGGTGAATTAAATAAAAATACAAATAGTACTTAATGCTGTAGATCCAATTCTTTTAACCTTCTATCTATACACAGTGTATTACATGTATCCAGGGCCGCGCCAACCCTCTATTCGAGTGTGCGACGAACACGGGCGGCCGAAATGATGTAGAATCTAAACATAATTTGAATAAAGAAAAAAAAATAAAGAAAATCTTGTGACAATAAACTTTTTAAAAATGATTAGATAGTGAACCTGTAACTTTTTTGATTCTTCATTCATGTATTAATATTTGTTGAGAGCCCATTATACAGTATTACCTAGTATGGTGCATTCGCTGAGACAATTGGATCAAAGTTAGGGAAATAACTCGTTCGTACCTAGTCGCCATCGACTAAAAACTTTTATCAGTTACGTTATAGCGAGTATCGTTTACAGAAGTAATGAACTGAAATTTAACATTTAATTTAAAATTTTATTTTAAAATGCAGTGTATTACATAAGAATATTAAAGGATAAATTTAATAAATATTATCAGCGTTACGTTTATTATAATTATCTATTTACTTAAATTAAATATTAACGTCAAATTACCCTGCGGTAGGTGAATTTTCGTAACTGAAAAATTTATGTATATTATTTTTTTATAATAGTAATAGAAAATATTTTTTTATATTCAGCCATGCCTAAAGACAGCAGACTTACCGAAAAACGAAAAGATTTTCCGGTGCGCAATATCGTAAAAAAATAAAAGTAAAAGACGAAGAAAATAAAAAATCAGAAGGTGCTATTTTAAAGTACAGGTAGTTCTCGACTTTACGAACGAGTTAATTCGTTCCTAGCGTGCGCTCGTAAAGCGGGAATTTATTTCCCATAGACATAAGGTTAAAAATAGGGGTTACGTTCTCAACAATGAAATTAGTTAGCTAATTAAGTTTATGTTTAAACAATGATTGATTTTTCGAAAGAAATGAAAACGTAGCCTGTAAAATCAAGCAAATTATAATAATAGAGTAATTATTTACGACTTACAAATGTTAAAGAATGTTTATTCTTCATCATCTTCGACTAAATGCACACTCGTTGATCACTCAGGGCAGGTTATGGGGTTTTGTCAATGATATATGTATAGGAATTTTGCTAGCAGGGAAAAGGTGATTGTCCCTCTGTATAAGGCAATGGTCAGGCCACGCCTTGCGTACGGCGTACAGATCTGGAGGCCTCATTTTAGGAAGGATGTAGATTTGCTTTAGCGTGTACAGAGAAGGGCAACAAGACTGGTGAGGGGAATTAAGGGATCCTCTTACCAAGAATGGCTTAAGTTCTCCAAATTGCAGTGGCTGGAGACTACGCATCTTAGAGGTGATCTGACTGAGGTGTATAAGTCCTTGAATGGGTTGAGCACGCTGAATTCTGAAGGGATTCTTCCACTTCTTCAGATTACGAACCTAAGGGGGCATAAATTCAAATTAAGGAAAGGCAGATGTAGAATAGATGTGCGGAAATTTGCCTTTAGCCAGCGGGTGGTTAATTGCTGTAATAAACTTCCATCTGTTGTTGTGAAAGTTGATAGGTTAAATAAATTTAAGGAGGAACAGCATCAGACGGCAAACATTTAGAGGGAATGGTTGTGTGAAATTTTTTTTTTTTTTTGACTGATGCTGCATAGAGGCGTTTGTTTCCAAGATAATCTTCTCTTTTAATTATAAATTTCACGATTGCATACATAAGCATTTTTTAACGGCACACACAAATTGCAACTAACATGATTCGCGTGGAGTTAGTGGCGTAGCTAGGAGGGGGCGGTCCGTCTCGGGCGGCACTTTTCACGAAGGTTCTTTTATTTATGTTAACTTAGTAATTTTTATTACTTAATTAACAGAAAAGCAAGAAAAATAACATTTTAGAATATTGTAATTAAAGTTTTACTTCAAAAATAAACATAGTGTTTTCGTAGTACTGTATTTTTGGTGTGTATTGAGAGGGGCGGCAAACTCAGGGACCGTCCCGGGTGGCAAAATCTCTACAGTACAACGTGGAGTAACAAGTTTACGAAACTTAAAAAAAAAAAGGAATGAAGAGAAGAGTCTGAAATTTTATTTATGTTTTTTATACGATTGAAGATTTCAGTAAAAGGGAAACACATTTCAACATAATAACGTAAAATACCACATAATTCCAGCTATCGGTATTTTCGCAAATGCAAGAAGATCGAGTTTACTACCCGTTTATAATTGCTTGCAGTAACAGAAAAGCCCAATAAACCGGAAAGTGCAAATTGTTTTTATTGTTTTGTGGTCGTGACCTCCACAAATGTGCTTTAGAAAAATATCACAAAGACGTTTAAAATTGATTCTTATAACGGAACATATGATAACGATGAAAGTGCAGTGCATTTTAATGATTTGAATTGGTAACTAATACTATTTACAAACCACGCTCATGACCTTTCATATGGCCTTAAGGTCACGCACGTGACCTTGAAAATGACATTTTATAGCGATAAATAGCTTAGTCATACAGCGAAAATTTCAACTTCCGAAATCTTGGAACGAATTACCAAAAAACAATGTGTTATTGGGTTCACTTTACGATATTTTAGCGATATGATGGTGTCTCTGGAACTGATTAATGTCGTAAAGCGGGGTATACTGTATTGTATAGCTACGCACGTGATTTGGAATGCGGTATTTATGAATGTTTAACATTCATTTTTTGCAATTAATGTTCATATTTTCGATTTTCTTGATACTTGGGAAAAAAAACTCGTAAACCCGGGAACTCATAAAGCGAGAAATGCCTGTACTTTCAAAGTCTCGAAGAACCGTCAACATCTTCGAAGTGTCCAGTAACCGTAGCAGAAAGTAGTGAAAGTGGTTCGCTTGATCAATTAAATAATCATCTAATTACTTACAAAGTAAACGATCTGATAGTGGATTTTTTGAGTTTTTAAATGAATTAAAACAGTTAGCTGAAATATTGGAAACCGAAACTAAATTTTCTGATGTCTCTCTTATACGTCGACGTAAAAAGAAAATTCAATTTGAATCATTTGATTGTGAGAAAATCCAGATGAAGGCATAAACGATGCACAGTTAAATTTTAAAATTAATTTTTATTTTTCAATACTATACACAACAATAAAGACAGGTTTGATTTATTAAGAACACATAGTGATGATTTCAATTTTTTATATGACATACTTTATTTAAAGCATGTAACCGATCAAGAAATTCTAAAATGTTGTAAAGATCTGCAAAATAAATTAACAGACGATATTAAGAACGAAAACGATATTGATGCCATTGACATGACCGACGAATTAAAAGTACTCAAAAATATTTTAAAACCAGATTTGGGAGTAACAGAAGTATTAAGAGTATATTTTTGAAAACAAATTTATGCACCACTTTTCCAAACGTAGTGGTTGCTCTAAGAATACTTCTTACATTGCCAGCGAGTGTAGCTACCGAGGAAAGATCATTTTCCAAATTAAAAATTATCTTCGTAGTACAATGTTCCAAGAAAGATTGGATAATTTAGCACTAGTCTCGATAGAACACGATTTTGCTGAAAGTTTAGATATGCACGACGTGATAAAAAAAAATTTATTTAATATCTAGTCATTTTATTTCAATTTATTTTATAAGTTAAATATGTAATAACACATGAATTAAACTTTATACATGTAATTATGTTTAGTTATAAATAAAGGTTATTATTATATATTTATGTATTTTATAACAATTATTATTAATATCTGTTTTCACGATTTTTCTTTCAAAACCAAGTGATATTATTTAAAACATATATATATCAAATTTCGATAAAATTTATTCCACAAAGCTGTCTTAATTTTATGTTACCTTTTCATGTTCAAATATGTGCAGCATGAATAAAGCGTGATAAGGAAATAAAATAAAAAATATAAATATTATTTATAAATTCTAATATCGATAAAATATTATTACAAAAAATGTTATTTTTTTGTGGGGGGGGGATTACAATGTTCTCGGGCGGCATATTTTTCCTTTGAACACGGGCGACCAATATATACCGGCGCGGCCCTGCATGTATCTTTCCCAATTGATTTAGGAGTAGTGTGTAATGGAAACTTATCCAGACACAGAAATTGCGTTTCGAATTTTTCTTACCCTGCCTGTAATAGTAGCGAAAGTTCCTGGTGAAAGGTCCTCGAGTAAACTCAAATTGATTAAAAATCACCTTAGATTAAGAATGACTAACCAATATATGAATTGTATCCACTGAAACTCACGTTGCACGAAATATAAATTAGGATAAAATTATAGGTTATTTCGCGTGGCAAAAGGGAGAAAAATTAAATTAAATTAATACATCTTCATTGCACATGTTCAGTCTATTTTCACTTTAAATGGTTTTTAACAAATGTACCAACATACTTTTTGAAGAGTTTAATATATATATATATATTATAATTTGAAATATTAATACATGTGTATATTATTTAATAATTAAATTTAAAAAATTAATAAATTATATTATATAATAAAGTATATATATCAAATTATATATATATATATATACACTTTTTGGAGAGTTTAATATATATATATAGATCGATAGAAAGTAAAATCATTGGATCAATAGCATTAAGCACTATATGTATTTTTATTTAATTCGCCTTTTCACAAGTGTAATAATTCACAAATAATATTATTTTCAGGCAATACAAAATATATTACCTGAAAATAATAATTAAAAATTAATAATAATTACCTATTTCCATTATCGTTTTTATAACTATCTACTTTTATAATCAAATTCTTATGTAGTCAGGAAATTGTTTTTATTCTTTCCGAAAACGAAAAAATAAAAAATTAAAATTACTGCGAGTACGTAGAACGTTGCCAGTACCGTATTAGAAGATGAAATGCACAAGGCATATTTCTTATGGGTTTAGGTAATTAACTACATGTATATAATATCGGTATAGATACACCATAGTTTACCCATACATTTGAACTACGTAAGTAGTGTAAAGGCATCGTTTTAATTGTATATCATATTGTGGGTAGCTTCACGAGACAGCTGGTATTGCACTACTTCAAAAAAATAACGCTTCTCTAATAGAGAATACTGTTACACGTATTTATTTTCAGTGGATACCACCACCCAGACGATCGTTTCGAAGCTAGTGTGGGTTCATCATCAGTGGGTGGGCAGGTACCTGGTAATGCAACATGCCATCACAGTTGCGAAGTTATTTCCACAAATGAGAGATTAGCATTAGTGAGACATATGATGCAAAAACGCAAGCTTATGCAGCATCAGCCAAAAAAAAAAAAAAAAAAAAATGCTCCCATTTCACCCCTCCGTTCGTTCCAAATACCTGTCCAGCTCAGCTTTAAATTTATTTAGGCTATCAACTTCCACAACAAAGGATGGAAGTCTGTTCCACCAACCAACTACCCGCTGGCTAAAGGCAATCTTCCGCACATCTATCCTACATCTGTCTTTCCTCAAATGGTGTAGGTAGTAATAATGTATTTGAAGATGATGAAAATATACTAGCTTCGAAACGATCGTCTGAGTGGTGGTATCCACTGAAAATAAATAACAGTAGTCTTCTCTGCTAGAGAAGCGTTATTTATTTGAAGTAGTGCAATACCAGCTATCTCGTTGTGAAGGCACCCACAATATGGTTCAAATTTATGGGTAAACTATGGTGTTATATAGTTTACACCGATATTATATTTAACCCTGGGGGCTCACATCTGGTGAGTATTAGCATTAGCATTAGTAGAGGCATACGATGCAAGAAAGCAAGCTTATTCAGCATCAGCCCAAAAAAAAAAAAAAAAAAAACCCTCTCCCATTTCACCCCTCCGTTCGTTCGAAATACCTGTCCAGTTGAGCTTTAAATTTGTTTAGGCTATCAACTTCAACAACAAGTGATGGAAGTCAGTTCCACCAACCAACCACCCGCTGGCCAAAGGCAAATTTCCGCACATCTATCCGACATCCGTCCTTCCTCAATTTGAATTTATGCCCTCTGAGGTGATTATTCTGAGAAAGATGAAGAATCCCATTGGCATTGAGCATGCTCAAACCATTCAAGGCCTTATACACCTCTATCAGATCACCTCGCCGGTGCCTAGTCTCCAGACTCTGTAATTTGCAAAACTTAAGCCTTTCTTCGTAAGAGCAACCCTTTGTTCCATTTACTAATCTTGTTGCCCTTCTCTGTACCCGTTCCAGCAGCTCTACATCCTTCTTGAAATGAGGCCTCCAGACCTGTATACAGTACTCAAGATGTGGCCTAACCATTGCCTTATACAAGGGAATAATCACCTCCTTATCCCTGCTAGAAAAATTCCTGTATATCATTGACAAGACACCATGAGCTACTCTTGCAGGTCGTCTGCACTGCTCAGAGAACTTCATATCTCCCTGCACAATTACCCCCAGGTCCTTTTCATTCTCCACCACTGTCAGTGTGGTACCGCAGAGTTGATACGTTGCTCTGGGGTTACTGTTTCCCATATGCAGTACTTTACATTTGTCAATGTTAAACTTCATTTGCCACCTCTCAGCCCATCTGTTCAACCTTTCCAGATCCTGTTGCAGCAGCATAGCGTCAGTAGTGTCCTTGACGACCCTGCCAACCTTTGTATCATCTGCAAACTTGGACATTAAACTTGATATCCCATCATCAATATCATTCATAAACACCGAAAACAACAACGGACCCAACACTGAACCTTGAGGAACTCCACTAATAACATTAGTCCACGTTGAGCAGTGTCCATTGATTACCACTCTCTGTCTTCTGCCACTCAACCATCCCCTTATCCATAGCAGCAATTTGCCTCCAATGCCACACTGCTCCAATTTGTGCAGCAGTCTTCCATGTGCAACAGTATCAAAAGCCTTTCTAAGATCCAAATATATAATATCAAAGTTATTCCCTGCATCCAGTTCTTTTGTGACTACATCATAGTATCCAATCAAATTGGTCAGGCAAGACCTGCCCTTAACAAAACCATGCTGGGTCTGAGCTATAACTGAATTCTTGTCTAGATGATCCTGCAGTGCTTCTTTAACCAGTGCCTCCATTAATTTACCTGGAACAGAAGTTAAACTAACAGGTCTATAATTACTTGTGTCAGCCTTTGATCCTCCTTTGTGAATTGGGGTTACATTTGCACATCTCCAGTCTATGGGTACCTCCCCTGAGTCCAAAGAAGCTCTCATAATTATGGCTAGGGGTTTGCATACTTCCTTTGCTGCCTCCTTTAATATAACTGGATAGATCCCATCCACCCCAGGTGCCTTTTTTATGTTTATCCTCAACAATCTCTCCTCCACTTTCCTCTCAGTTATTACAAAATCATCCAGCTCACTGCCAATGTTTACTTTACCTACATCATTCTCCTTCCTGAATAACTCCTCATGCGTGAATGTAGATGCAAAATACTCGTTTAGATTGTTAGCCACCTGAGCAAGATCCTCAACTGTTGAACCATCAATATCCAGTGGACCAATCTGATTCATCCCTTTCCTTCTCGAGTTCAAGTATGTAAAGAACTCTTTTCTGTTTTTCTTTGCATCCTTTGCCAAGGATTTTTCGTAGTCTGCCTTTGCCTGCCTAATCTCCTTTGTGACTTGGTTACAGACCAACTTATATCTATCATAGGCTTCCATGTCACCCATTAATTTATATGTATCCCATGCATTTTTCTTCTCTGCCACATGTCTCATTAGTTCATCTGACAACCATTTAGGCCTAAACCTTGAACAATATTTCTTAGTTGGTATGTAAAGCCTGGTAGCCTCCAAGATTAGTTCCTTGAATGCTTCCCATTTTGAGTTTGCTGTTGGTAACATCATCAGTTGGGCTTGGCACACCCAGGGTCCCGAGCTGGATATCATCATTATTATTAGCTATATGGTGCAAGGAAGCCTGAGGCTTATGCTGCAACAGCCAAAAAAAAAAAAAAAAAAAAAAAGTCCCTAGTTGTTGTTGTTTGGTTTTTAGGAGCATTAGCAACTAAGGTCATATTGCTCCGGGGATATGCGGTGGTTATTCCCTGACCTTTCCGCATCCTCTGTATTTGGTGGATCACTGGCTCAAATCCTGGTCTAATCAAGAAGAGTGTGCTACGCACTGCTGCTCCTGCCCACGGAGGCGCCCATTCCCTAGTTACCCTGAGAGAGAGAGAGAGAGAGAGAGAGAAGGGAATCGCCAAGAAAGAGAAGAATGATGATATCCAGCTCAGGACCCTGGGTTTGCCAAGACCATACTCACCAGATGCGAGCCCCTGGGGTTAAATTCTTCTCTTTCTTGGTGTTTCCCTTCTACTTTTGACCCTCTCTCTCTCTCTTTCAAGGTAACTCGGGAACTTTTCTTTTTTCCTGGTGCAGCATAAGCCTCAGGCTTCCTTGCACCATATGGCTATTAATAATAATAAATAATATAGTTTGTTGCCAGTACAGTACAGTAGGTCCTCGTATAACACGTGTTTACATTACACGATTTATAAATAGGGGAATGCCTCCGTAGCCGAGTGGGCAGGAGCGGGAGTGCAGTAGCACACGCTCTTTGAGTAGACCGGGGTTCAAGCCCCTGACTCCTAAATACGGTCGATCTGCCAACCCGCACTGGACCAGCGTGGCAGATTATGGTCCATTTCCCTCAGCATGAATTGTTGAGGAGGCTTCCATCCTGCAGTGGGTTGATAATGGTTGCACTTTACTTTTTATCTTATATAACACGAACCGAATTCGCTTATGCGCGATTCGCCTTTGTGTTTACAAGAAATGGCAGTCGAACGCGGAATTACCCCAATTGAACGCAACACGATAGGAACGAAGAAGATTCTGAAAATGTATTTATGTGTTTTATATCAGTGAAGGGGAAACACATTTCACCATAATAACGTAAAAACCCACACAATTCCAGCTCGATAATTTGCAATTAGATCGAGTTTACGACCAGTTTATAACAGATTCCACTAGCAGAAACGCAACTGGAAATTGTTTTATGGTAGTAACCCCCAGAAATGTGCTTTAGTAAAATGTGAGGTGTTAATAGTGTATCTCGGCCTTTACGGTGTTGTTTATTCAGTTGCTACACGCGCGCAGCTTTGTTTATGTGTATTAAGGGTGCCTCCTCGTTTTGTAATTGTGCTTTAAAAATGAGTAAAATACTTAAAAGGTGTGAAAAGGAAGCGTCCTGGAGAAGACACTGCAGATTCAGAGAGAAAAAAAAAAAGCAATATCGATAAACAGAGGCGGACTGGGTCAAAAATTCTTACCCGGGAAAATTTATAGTGGCCTCATACTATGGTTTATGGCCAAAATCACACCGGCCTCCGGCCCACCGGGATTTCCCGGAAAAGGCTTATGGCCAGTCCGCCTCTGTCGATAGAGAAAAAATATGAAATTGTGAAACGCTTTGAGCGAAATGAAAGACCATGTGATATTGCACGTGCTACAGACCTAAATGAGGCAACGCCGAGAATTACAAAGAATGCAGAGAAAATAAAAACAACTTTCATAGCGGGAACAACTCCAAGTGTAATTAAAATCCATTAGATTAAGACACAAGAATTGGAAGAGATGGAACGGCTGTCTTTTCTATCTGTTTTTCGATTTTCTATCTGTTTGGATAGAAAATCAAACAAAAAACAAGTTTGCTTACGATAGCAGCAAAAGCATTAGCAATATTTTATTACGTAATAGTCGTAATAAAATACTTACGTATTTTATTTAATATAATACATTTTTTACGAATAAAATACGTATTTATTCGTAAAAAATACTTTTTAGTATTAAAAATACTAAAAATACTTTATAATAAATAATAAAAAAATAAATATTTTTTATTATTTATTATATTATAATAAAAATATTATTTTTTATTACGTATTTTAATCGTTATAAAATACGTAAGTATTTTATAACGATTAAAATTACCCGATTATTTATTGTGTTTGGTAATGTTTTGGTTCCAAATGTTTGTTCAATCTTGGGTGGTCGGCACCTAACCCCACTTTTCCCATAGGGCCTGTTGTTTATATTGCACGATTTTGCATTGCACGAGGGTTTCTAGGAACACAACCATCGTGCTATACGAGGACAGACTGTATACAGAAGGGCAGATACAGTGAGTGTCGCGCATGCTCCGTGACAATTCCCAGCACAGACTGGCAGATACAGCGGCAACCGGCAGATTATGTGTCGCGCATGCTCAGTAAGTCGGAACTGTCCGTCAGAATACGATTCACGACAGGTTGGAACTGGCGGTGACTTACAGGCTGACAGTGACTCACGACATTAAAGTGCAGGATTACCATTCCGTAGACCGAAAAATCCTTAGGGCCCACAACTGAAAAAATTAAGTATAAAGTAGAGTAAAGCAAAAAAAAATTATGGTTCTGCTAATAATTATGGAACCTCAACAAGTGGTTCCCGAGTAAATAAAAATATTTTTACTCTCACCTTTTTTGGCTGTAGGTAGGTCCCCATCACGAGATAGCCAAGTAAATAAACATGCAGTTAATACCACAATTACCGCGTATGCACCTACAAACTTTATCATAAATCAACCATATATGTTCACAGTACGTATTAACAACGATAAAATTAGGAGCCCTAATCAAAAAAGTTACTTTGTAGCCTCAGGATTATTCAGTAAGCTTGTTCTGCTACAGACGAACAGGTTTGGCTTGTCACTGTTTCCTTCACTGGGTATCACATTTATGTAAGATTGTAAACAGTACTTAGCTGTGCTATCTAATTGTTTCAACTTTTTTCCAAGTGGTGCCGCTGTCAGCGCCCAATACCAATTCGTAACTATTAACTGGAACAAGACAACTGAAAACACAAATTTCTACATTTTTTAATATGTCAAAAAACAATAAATAGACAAACTTTTCATTCAACCTCGGCATTTGTACCGACGGTGCTTCCGCGATAACAGAAAGGAATAAATAAAAGGATTTGTAAACTTAGTAAAACGACAATTCATTTCTCTTCTTTGTAGTGACATGATTGACTAGGTGTGTAATTTTAATATATTATTTTTGAGTTGTACTTCCAATCAATATAGACGACACTTCCAATCAATATAGTCCATTGATTATGCACATGAACAAAATATTTTATTAGATCTATAAAAATACACTGAGGACAAAAGGGCAATACATAATGCACATTTGTACTTTCTTCATTCTTATGCGCTGGAAGGTGTTTATTGACTGTAGCATTGAATCGATCCAATTTTTGCCTTCGAACTTCTGTGGTAATTCATCGGAACCACACCATGTTTTATTTCTTGTTTAATGCATATTTTAGAGAAAACAGACAATCGTAACTTTGGGTTTCATGATATTCATTTAGATAGATGTCTATTTTAAATCAATGTTTGGGTGAAATGGAGCGAATACACAGAGTGCAACAATTACAAGAACTCAAAAAGGATTTTCATGATTGACTCTATATCAGTGTTTCTTAACCTGTGTGTCGCGGGAAATGCAAATAAAAAAAATTAATAAATCCAAGTTTTAAAAAAAAAATTCGTTTCTTTACGGTGCGCCGATCCGAGTTACTTCCGGCGGTAATTTTGTGACGTCACGTTTAATTACTAGAACTATATCTGTTCACCTTTATTCGGCCATTTTTATCACTTAAAGGTCTCTCCCGCAGTGCATTTTACAGTTGTATATATGTGCGTAAAGCATGGGACTACAAATTAAGTGCAACTTGTAAGCAGCATAGTAAGGAATTTCCTTTGTGTTTTAAAAGTACTTTTTGTGTTTTTATCTCTAAAACGTCATATTCAGTTAATTCGTATAGAACAGGTATTATCAATTAACTGTATTAGTTTCTAGAAGTAACTTTAACTTTAATTTTTTTTTTTTTTTTTTTTGTAAAGAACAACCAGACAAGATATTTTCGAAGTAATGAATAATTATTTACAAAAGTGTGGTGTATTATGAAAGTCGTGTGTTGGCATTTGTACCGATGGTGCTTCCGCTATAACAGGAAGAAATAAATAAAAGGATTTGTAAACTTAGTAAAACGACACAATTCAAATATTATTACAACTCACTGTTTTTATACACAGAGAAGTTCTAGTAGCGAAGACAGTTGTACCCGATTTAAAACTTAGCAATGGTTAAAATGATCAATTGTATCAAAATTAGACCACAAAAAATGTGTATTTTTGGAAAATTATGAGAAGAACTGGAGTCTGATTATTTTTCTTTAATAAATGCATACATCTTTAATAAATGCATGGCTAGCAAAAGGAAATGTGCTTATGCTTATGTACGAGTTGCGTGAGGAGATGTTCATATTTTTTCACTGGAGCAATCAGAATTTTGTGGTTATTTAAGTGATGAAATTAGTGCTGTAAATTAGCTTTTCTAGCAGATTTATTCGCGCAGCTAAATAAATTAAATATCAGTATGCAAGACTCAGAAGAAAATTTACTCACTTATACTGACAAGTTGTTCGCATTTAAAGAAAAGTTGAGAACCGTATAAGGAAAAATATATGTAAACGAAAAAAAATTAATAATGTTTCCCGTGACTGCCAAAACGAAGTATATGAAAATAATTAATGTAATAAGCAAAATATTAGAGCTGTTAAAGACAAAAATTGAGCATTACTTCCCATCCCTTGATACCAAAAAATATTTGTGGGTAAGAGACCCACAAGAAACCTTCCAACGTTAGAACTTAATTTGCAAGAGGAAGAAGAAGAAGAAGAATTCGCTGAGATCCATAGTGACCAGTTGCTGGAAAATTCATTTTGATAACACTAATATTAGTAAAATTTGGGTCAAAATTCAAAATGAATTTAGACGAATTTCGGAAGAGGAAATTAGAATTTTATTGCCGTTTTCGACTTCCTAATAAATAAATTTTCTGTTTATACTCCGGGACGACCACACGGTCAAAGGAGTTCACAAGGTAGAGAGAATACAAGAAACAGCACCATATTCAGCAGTCACGAGCTTGAACCCGGGTCACTTAAAGCTTTAAGATTCAACAAAGAGAGATTAAAGTCGGTAGAAGAGGAGCCGAGAGTAAGCCTCAGAGCCGTGCCGAGGCGAACGATGCTCTTGCCTCATATTAAAAGCTGAAAGGGGCGCCAAAAGAAAGATTAAATAATTGCCAACGTTCCCATGATTAACAGTAGGGCGCAATTTTTCATTCTTGCCTCAGGTACTGAAATGGCTCGGTACAGTCCTGGTTAGCCTATCCACAATAACTCTTCGTATAAAAACACTTTGTGCCTCCCATCAAACACAACCGTCCCACTGATTAAAATGTTATAATTGTATATTTTTTTTGTTTTTATATAATTATGTTAATTTTTTTATATATTTTCTTTTAAATTTCATACAATTTATGTATGTTCAAAAAAGAGACGTTAAAAGCATTTAAAACAAATAATAAGTATACTATTAAATATTCCCAACAGAAAAAACTGCTAGTTTGTGAATATATATACACCGATGAGTCAAAACATTATGACCACCTATCTAATATGATGTTGGTCCTCCACATGCAGCCAAAACAGCTCGTACCCGGCGAGGCATGGATACTACAAGATTTCTAAATGTGTCTTGTGGTATCTAGTACCAACACGTAACCAGCAGATCCTTTATCTCATGTAAGGTCCATGGTTGAGATGCCGCAGATCGAAGTTGCTGTTGCAACACAAACCACAGATGCTCGATGGAAATGATGTCTGGAGAATTTGGAGGCCAGGGCAATGCCTGGAAGTCTTCCTCATGTTCCGCGAACCAGTCTCGAACAATCCGGGCTGTTTGGCATGTCACATTAGCCTGCTGAAAGACGGCACCACCAGAGGGAAAGACCATTGCCACGAAACGGTGTACCTGGTCAGCAATGATGTCTAGGTAAAGTGTATTTAGGGTCAAATGGCACCAGGGGTTCCCCCATCTCCGCGTAGTTTACTTTGTGTGGTGATACAGTTTGCTGTAAAGTAATGATGTTTATGTAAGGTGTATTTAGTGTCAGACGGCACCAGGGGTTTTCCCCATCTCCGCATAATTTTCATTGTGGGTATACCAGTTCGCTGGAAATGCCAGAGATTTAAAGTGTATGGATATTGTACATGTGTAGTGTCGTGTACCATTGTTCGTCTGGTCGTTTAGTCCCTGAACCCCTGCTGATGCCCAACGTTGTCCCACCTTTGCCCCATGGAGGCAGACCAGGAACCCAGTAGTTTTAGTTTCACTCTGGCAGGTCCTGCCAACTAATTTCCTGAGATTTCAGTGGCTAGGACCTAAAAAAATATACATAAATGAATAAATAAACAAAATAAAATAAAAATAAAATTTTTTTTTTTGGAAATCGTTGGATAAAATGGAAGCCGAAAGGTTAATATCAATGCAGTTAGATTTGTACTCATGAATTTTGATAGCTGTGTGGGGCGTATGCTGTTTAGGGAGAGTAGGGGAGGGAGACTGAAGCCTGGGGGGAAAAGATAGAAATATGAGGACAAAAAAAAATCAAATTATTATTTTAGGGTTGCCCGTAATTAAATACATTAACCCGTATTTGTGTCTGTAAATTGCATATGTTCTATGGTTGATTTGCCTGTTTTGCTGGACGAAAGAACCTCAATTACTGGCGAGAAAAACCTTGCTATCTACGCCTGAGACCAACTAACTCAGCCACGGAGTGAAAAAAGCCATTAAAGTTCCTCGCGTCATCGACGGGATTCGAACCCAGGACTTTTCCACCCGGTGTGGGGAGAACGGTGACGATACCACTGTGCTACCCGCGCAGATAGAAATATGGGGACATTAGGTATTAGGTATGTTCGGGGTCTGACAGCACCTGGGATTTCTCCCATCTCCGCGTATGTTCTCTGTATCGGACAAGCCAGAGATTTAAAAGTGTGTGGGATTATGTATTGTGTAGTTTGTTGTGCCCATTGTTCATCTGCCCTGTTAGCCGCCGGGCCCCTAGTGAGACCCGACGTTACCAATACCCGCCACAGGGAGGCCGGCCGGGCGTTACCAATATTTGTACTCTGGCTGGTCTTGCTACTTACTTTCCTGGGATTTCAGTGGCTAAGACCAAAAATAAAAAAAAATAATAATAATAAATAAATAAATCGAGGTTGATATTAGTGATACTTAACAAGTTAGTATTAATAGTATGCGACGTGGGGCTGTGCGGTGAAAGTGAGTTTTAAAAACCAAATAGGTTCGGGCAAGAATTTTGATGTTCTCTTTTGATTTTGAAATGTAGGGCTAAACGCTGTGCAAGACAAAAGTTTGGGGGGAGGATGAAGACTGGGGGGAAGAAATTGGAAATAAGGGGCCGACAGAGTAGATAGCCCCTGCAGGTAGTGAGGCATGCCCGTGCCCCACCAGAGTGATAAAATTGGGGAGGCAAGGAGAGGCAAGCCTCTCCTCCCCAGGAGTTTGGAAAGAAAGATCCGCTCAAGAGAGTGTGGATTTGGGTCGCCAATAGGCTGTTCTTGCGGGAGAGTGCCACCGTATGTCGTCTCCATCAGTTTGCAGGTCCTAAAAAGCTGGCCGTTGAGTCTCATCTAGGTGGGACACTAATGGGTTAAATCTGAGATGTCATCCTTCCAGACTGCATGTGATCTGGGTCCTATTTTCTGGTCATATCTTGGGGTCATAATCAAGTCTACTGGCTGTCATTATGGGGTTTTATCCCTTCCGTGATGTTTGATAGTCCTCACACTACCTTTTGTCATTATGTAATGGGTCTATGCTGCAAGGTCTGGGGGCAGTGTCCCTTTGTTCTGATGTCACAACTATTTAAAGGTGTTTTTTTCGCTTTCATTGGCGATAATCATGACTCTTGTGGTTAGACAATATATTGTCACTTGCCTTTTCCCAGTTCATTTTGTACTCAGTCTGTATAGTCGGCTCCTCTGTGTCATCTCGCTGCTATTTGCATTTTTGTTTTGTTTCAGTAATTTAAGGTCTTCTGTATATGGCGGTTAGTGTTTGGCGCCTGGTAAATAATCCCTTGGCAAAATCAGTTAAGGCTAAATATTCCTCTGGTGTATCTAGTAGATGTGACTCAAGATCCCTCGGTAGATAGTGAACTCTAGTTATTAGTCTGCATCTAAGGTCTTCGTATTGGCCACACTTAAACCTAATGTGCACCCTGCTTTCTTGTTCCCCGCAAGTACAACGCGGATCCTCAATGTTGTAAGCTTTGAATTCCCAATGTTGTAAGCTTTGAATCGAAAGCCCCGTGACCCGTAAGGGGGGTCACGGGGTCGTGTAAAGTTCGGGTTGCAGCCAGGTTGGAAGAATGGGGTATACTCTGTCTACGTCCGGGATGAACTTTTTGGTGAAATTCCCTTTTGTTGTATTTGTCCAGCGGTATTGCTCGGTATCTTTTAGGTATTTCTGCAGCCTGTTCTTTTCAGCCTTGTGGGTTGCACTGTTATCCACTGTGTAGTCTAGGTGGGTGCAAGGCATTCCTTTGTTTATACAGGGTGTTTCAGTTAAACGTTTCAGAACTTCTAAGAGGGGTAGGGTACATCCTGACAACTCGAAATCATATAGCAATGTGGGGTCGGAAATGCTTTCCTGAAGCGGTGTTGTACACAGAAGCACCATAAAGAAAAGAGACCGTAAGTGAGAAATCGTTTTAATAATACATGAAAAGAAGCAAAAGGTACATGGATTAAAGTAAGTGTTCGAAGTTTCTTCCACGGGCTACAATGCACGCCTCACATCTCCGACGCATGGACATCCGAACATTCTGAAATACTCCAGGCGAATTTCGAATTTCTTCGGCAGCTACTGCGATTCTTGCAACCAGCTCCTCAGCATTGTCAACAGGGGTGTCATAAACTAGCGATTTCATATGACCCCAGAAATAAAAATCAAGACATGATAGGTCGGGTGACCGAGCAGGCCAACGCACGGGACCACCACGTCCGATCCACTGTTGACCAAATGTGACATCCAGGTAGTTACGAACATCTCCGCTATAATGGGCAGGGGCTCCATCGTGTTGGAACCACATTGTCTGTTGCGTCGATGCAGAAATCTGTTCATCTCTCAAAAGTTGTGGCAATACTTGCTGCAGAAAGATCAAGTAGATAGCTCTGGTTAGACGACACGGTAACAGGTAAGGTCCGATGAGGTGATCTCCCATAATACCGGCCCATACATTGACCGAAAATCGAATCTGTGCTGCACGACGTCGTATTGCATGCGGGTTCTCGACCGCCCAGATTTGGTCGTTATGCGTGTTGAAAATTCCTTCCCTTGTGAAGGATGCCTCATCGGAAAACAACACTTCAGCAGGAAAAAGGGGATTTGTAGCACATTTTCCAAGGTACCACTGTGCGAAAGCAATACGAGGTTGAAGAAACTTCGAACACTTACTTTAATCCATGTACCTTTTGCTTCTTTTCATGTATTATTAAAACGATTTCTCACTTACGGTCTCTTTTCTTTTTATGTTGCTTCTGTGTACAACACCGCTTCAGGAAAGCATTTCCGACCCCACATTGCTATATGATTTCGAGTTGTCAGGATGTACCCTACCCCTCTTAGAAGTTCTGAAACGTTTAACTGAAACACCCTGTATAATAGGCTATTCCAGTACGTATGATGTCCAGGTCAAGGGGAAGGGCTCCGGCCAAGACCTGTAGGGCAACAGTGCTAGTGGTGCTGCAGGCTCTGGTAAGGGTTAACAGCATAGTTCTATGGATTGAGTCGATTATGCGTCTATTTACGGCGGTTGATGCCTTGTGATACCAAACCGCAGAGGCGTATGTTATAGCTGGTAGGAATGTCGTTTTATAATCTAAGGAGAGTACGCGACGTTTAAGTCCCCAGTCACGACGGACCACACGTGCTAACAGTGCAGAGTACTTCCTTATCTTTGTTCTTAGATGTGTGAGATGCTGCTTGAAGGAAAGATTACAATCTAATATCACCCCCAGGTACTTAAGCTGGCTTTGGAGTTTCATTGTGGTGGTGTTGTTCACCTTTATTTGAGGTGGCCTGTGCAGGTCAAGTGAGCCTTTCAGTAAGATTGAGGATGTCTTAGTTGGTGAGATTTTTAGGCAGTGTAAGGTGGTCCAGTCCTGTTGTATCTTGATGGCATGGTTTGCTTTTACCTCCAACTGAGTTCTACTGTCGGCAGCAATTTTCAAGATTAAGTCGTCGGCAAAAGCTTGGGTTTAGACGTCACCAAGGTCCATGGCCAGGAACTCATCCAAGACAATGTTCCACAACAGCGGCCCCAGGACAGAACCCTGGGGCCAACCCCTGCAGACACGGCGGTTTACCCTACCATAGGGTGCCACGACACTAATACTCCTGTCGGTAAGGTAAGACTTGATAGTGAGATACAAATTGCAGGGAAGGTTGGACCGCCTTAGCCTTGCCAGGACACTTGGCCACCAAATGGTGTCGAAAGCTCCGGAAAAATCTATGGTGATGATTAGGTAGTATTTACTGTTGGAACTGGCCACACCGTACAGCAGATGTCTAAGTGCCTCTACTGTCGAAGACTCGGGCTTAAAGCCGAACTGGGCAGACATGGTCAGTTCAGCACTCTTGTAATGTGTGTGAATTCGGGCATATAGCATTCTCTCAAATAGTTTGCTGCTCACTGGTAGCAAAGCTGTCGGTCTGTAGGTAGTAGTAGTAGTAGTAGTAGTAGTAGTAGTAGTGGCATGTGATGCAAGAAAGCAAATGTATGAGCTTATGCAGCATCAGCCAAAAGAAAAAAAAAAAAAAATCACACCATTCCCTCCAAATGCCTGTCCAGTTCCTCTTTAAATTTATTCAACCTATCAACTTCCACAACGACAGATGGAAGTTTGTTCCAGCAATTAACCACCTGCTGGCTAAAGGAAAATTTCCGCACATCTATTCTACATCTGTCTTTTCTTAATTTGAATTTATGCCCCCTTAAATTCGTAATCTGAACAAGTGGAAGGATCCCATCAGAGTTCAGCGTGCTCAACCCATTCAAGGCCTTATATACCTCAATCAGATCACCGCACAGGTGCCTAGTCTCCAGCCACTGCAATTTGCAGAACTTAAGCCTCTCTCGGTAAGAGGATCCCTTCATTCCCCTCACCAATTTTGTTGCCCTTCTCTGTACACGCTCAAGTAAATCTACATCCCTCCTAAAATGAGGCCTCCAGACCTGTACACAGTACTCAAGTCGTGCCCTGACCATTGCCTTATACAGAGGGATAATCACCTCCTTTTCCCTGCAGGTGGTTGGCTGTTGTGGAGGCTTCGTGGGTGTTTTTGGGATCAGCTTCAGTCCTGCAGTCTTCCAGTTTCTTGGGAAGATGCCTTGATACAAACAGTTATTAAACAGATTTAGGAGGAGTTCGGGGGTCCGATCCGTTACTTTTTTGATAATTTCCGGTTCGAGATAATCGAGCCCTGGGCACTTATTATTTCTTACGTGATTTGCCGCGGATTTGATGTCATCTAGCGTGAACGGTGGTTCACGGGAGTCAGTGGTGTATATGTCATTTTCTTGGCATATTCTATGCTGTTCAGGTGAAGTAGGCATGGCAATCTCCGGGAAAATAGTGCCCAGAATATTTGTGATTGACTGTTGCCATGTGGTGGTTTGGCTCCCCTGTGGTGTCAGTGTGGTAGAAATAACTTCCCCCCTGGGGAGTTTGTTTGTGATTATCCGATAGACTACCCCCATGGCTCATTATTTCCTGTTATGCCTGCCAAGTTTTCCCAGGCTCTTTGTTTGCTCTTGTTTATCGCATCCGCATATCTCTGTTTCTTGCTTCTCTATAACGCTCCTTAAGTATCTGGACCTCAGCAGCAGGCCATGTGCGTCTTGCCCATTGAAAGAATTTTCTTCTTCTCATGGTCTCCCTTCTGAGTTGCTGGATCTCGTGAGTCCACCACGGGACTGCTCCCGGTTTGGGATTTCTCCTCTTCATTGATGCTTCACTCACTGCAAGTATTATTTCCGTTACCCTCTTTTGATTCTCGTCTGGGTCCCCATTCTGGTTTGTTGTTTTCATGTGTTGGGCCGCAGCAGGCATTAAGACCTCTCTGAACTTTCCCAGTTTGCCCAGCGGATGGCGAAGCGATTTAGTGTTTGTTTAGGTATCAGTAGCCTGTTTAATGATCTTCTGATTTGGCAGGTAATCACCGTGGTCGGAAGTCGTCCACAGGGTGATTGGGGGAGGTCTTCCCTACCCCCGCCAGGGAGTGTGGAAGGAAAGGCACCACGCTAGGGCACGGTACAAGTCATCCTAGGGCGCCTTTGCAGCATCACCACATTTGCTTAGTCCGGTGTAGTTGTCTGTTTCTTGATGGCTTCATTCCTGGAGTAGAGCTGTCCAGTGGGTGTGACAAGTCTTGTTACGTGCCAGCAGTGTTTCTGCTGACTTGTTGGGTCCGGCTTACCACAAGAACACACAGGTCCAGCTTTTCCCTCCAAGTGTGGTTTGTCTCTTCTTCCTTCGTAACACGGCTTTATGGTGTCAGTCCGGTGTCCTTTCCTTGTAGGGCGTTTGTCCCATCTTTGGTCATTGAATTTTCGTGTTGTACTTGGCTGGATATGTCTCTGCTATCTGTCATTTTAGCCTATAGTTTTTCAGTTTGGTCCATCTTGGCAGATGTCTATTAATGTCTTCCTTCTGGAGAAGAGTTCTTGTGCATAGCGGCTGAGGGCTGTGAACTCCTCGGGCTTTCTCTAGCAGGTGGAGTTCCTCATTGTTCGGTACGTATTGGATCCTTGTGATTAGGAGGCGTCTAAGGTCCTTATACAACTCACACTCATACATAATATGCTGCCATGTGGGGCAGATATCGCGACCTCCCTGAACCTCGCAACGCTGCTTTGCCCCCATAGTGTCAAAGGCCCCGGCGAAGTCCACAAAGAGAGCAAGGAATTTTTGTTGTCGGTTTTGTCTCCTGTTGCTATTAAGTCAGTGATTGCATCCTCAGTGCCAGGTCCAGGGGTGAAGCCATATTGTTTCAGCAAGTAAAGGCCTTTTGATTTGTATGCTTCCATCAATCAGGTTGTGATGACTTTCTCTAGGACCTTACCCAAAACCGGAAGGAGGACGATCGGACGTAGGACCCTGTTCTGGCCTGTCTGGCCCTTTCAAAATAATTTTCAGATTGGCTAGTTCCCGAGTCCTTGGGAAGGTGCCAGAAAGGATGCAGGAGTTAAGGGCCCCATGAATAGCTTGGGCGACCAAGTGCACACCCTCTTTAGGACTTCAACTTCAATGGCATCATGGCCCGGGCATTTCCTGCTCCTCGTGTTGGCGCTAGTGTGACCAATTTCCTTGTTTGTGAAGGGCGGTTCCACCGGGGCCCCTATATATGACTTGTTTTTTTTGCCTTACTTCCTTTTGGTACGGCATCTCACTCTGGTTTATATCCTGATGTGTGATTGCATCCATATTGCATTGATTGTTTCTGCCTAATTACTAGTGGGGGTGTTCCCTTGCACTTCCATTGTGGCATAGATTTCTGGAGAGGGGATCTTGCTGTTTATAATTTTATAGACCAGATCCCATAGGTCTGAATTACCTTTGGTTCCGATCAGTTTTTCCCAGGCTATTCTCTTCTGCAGCTGAATGTTATGATGATAGGTTCTTCTTGCTTGTCTATATCGCTCTTATAGGTTGTGTACTTCTTGTTGGGGTCTGGTTGATTCTCGCCAGGCTCATTGATATTCCCTTCTAGTTAGTCTGGTTTGCTGCTTCAAGTCAGTGAGAGTTGCTGTCCACCAATGGACATGGTATTTTTTTATTCTTCGGGGCTTGGTGGATGCAATGCATGCTTTTATTATTTTTCCTTGCAGGCTCTCTATATGGTCTTGGGATGTTTAGGTAGTGTGTGTTTAGTGTCACCTGAGGTTTCCCCCATTTCCGCATAGTATACATTGTGGGTGTGAAACAGAACACTGTCAATGCCAGAGGTTTAAAAGTGTATGGATTATGTATATATGTAGCGTCGTGTACTGTTCTGGTCATTTAGCCGCTGGGCCCCTAATGGGGCCCAACATTGTCCACACTCTGCCCCGTGGAGGCAGATCAGGTACCCAGTAGTTTAGATATTTACTCTGGCAGGTCCTGCCACCTAGTTTCCTGAGATTTCAGTGGCTAGGACCTTAAAAAATAATAATAATAAAATAAAATAAAAAAAATAAAAATAAAAAGGGGGAAAACGCTAGCGTAGCCAAAAGTCGTGCGAGGTTCAATTTTGATGTTTAGGGCATAATCTGGTGTCTATAGGTAGAGTGGGGGGAAAAGGACAGAAGAATGGGGACGATAGAGAAGACAACCCCAGTGGTCAGTGGGGCCTGCTCAGTCCCCACCAGACGAAAGGAGGGGAGATGGAGAACCGTCACCTCCCTCCCCCGCCGGGTATAAAGTAAATCGAGAGAGGGAGCTCGATTTAAATCGCCAATAAGGTGCATTGCAGCAGAGCTGCACTGTCAAGTCCAGTGGTATCCGTCTAGCCTCCACAGAGGTCTGATCCGGTTGTTGTTCATGAGATTCAGATCCAGTCCATTCTGTCTTGATTGTAATCTTTGCAAGTGGTAGTCAAGTCCAGTGTTTGTTGCGTTTTCATCACTCTTGTCTAGGAAGTGGAGTTTACTGTCTGGATCTGTTGGTCATTCAGTAGTCGTGTTTCAGTTAGTCACATTTCATTTGTCGGGGAAGCGGAGATCTCTCCAGGGTTCGTTGCGTTCTGTTCAGTCTCCTCAGAATTTGAATCACATCCGGGGATGGGTGTCTTAATCTGTTTTTGGTCTGATTTTCGTGAGGGCGCCATCCTATCCTATTGCGGTTAAGTGCCTCTGTCCGACAGAGGCACTTAACCGTCATTGCTGCTTGGGTTGGTTGCACTGTAGTTTTCATGGTAGCGGGTTACTGTCAAGTGGGTTTGGTGGTTGCGGCAGGGTCGGCCTTCTTGTGAAGACTTTGGGCATATTTGGAGAACGCTCTGTAGGTGTCACTCTTTAGGATGTGGTGCTGTCTTTAGGGATAAACTGTAGCTCATTGATGAATATACCCGAGGTCGTCAGCAGTCATACATCAGGTGGTCCCAGGTCTCCTGTGATCCACATGCACAAAACGGATTGACTATTCCCAGTGTTAGCTTGCTGTGTATAGCACCTTGTCCTGTTAATAAGTAAGTGCAATAGAGTCCCGGGGAGAACCACGAAGGCGATTTTGGATGCGTTGTTGCCATACAGATTGGAGGTAATTTTGTAGTCGTTTTTCTGCAGATTGATTCCCAGCAGGGTCCGTGATGTGGTCCCTGTATGTCGTGCTCTTTCCTTGTCCAAGCTGGCACAGCATGCCTGTGCATATCACCTCCAGGTCAAGAGGCAAGGCCCCCCATTATCACCTGCACGGTGTGGGTGATGACGGTGTTACAAGCACGCATCATGGTAAGAAGAACTGGTCAGGCGTCATTGCTGCTTGGATGGGGATAGAGAAGTGAATAATATTGAGTTTCCTGCTATTTGCCTCTTTTGTAGCCTTGTTTAACCACACACCTGAGGTGTAAATAGCTGCTGGAATGAAGACTGCTTTGTATAGGGCGTGTGTGCCTCTTTAGGCCCCAGTCCCGGCAGACGATCCTTGCTACCATTGCTGCATATTTCATCTTTGTTTGGATGTAGTTCAGACGTGGTAGGAAAGAATCCAAATTGGTTGTGCTGAGTTCATGTAGAGAATGATTCCCAGGTGCTTTAGTTCCATGACCAGTTTTATGGTTTTGTGTTAATTTTAATTTGTGCAGGGCTTGTGGGTGTTAGGTATCCTTTGAGGAGAATGGATTGAGTCTTGGTAGCAGATATTTGCAAGTGGTGCTTTCTGGTCATTCCTGAAGAATGGATAGGGCTCCATTTACTGTTTCCATCTGAGCCCTTGAATCAGCTTCCAAGATCAGGGTTAGGTCGTCCACAAAAGCCAGCGCCCAGACGTCCCCAAGGTCGATGGAAAGGAATTCATCCAATACATAGTTCTAAAGGAGCAGTCCAAGCAGAGAGCCCTGTGGGCATCCTCTGTAGATGTCTTTGAACTCTAGAGTAAGGTGCCTGGATCACTACTCTTCTCTCGGTGAGATAACTCTGCAGGCTGTTGTACAGGTTCGTGGGGAGGTTTGAGCACCTCACTCGCGTAAGGATGCTGGGCCACCAGAAGGTGTTGAACGCCCCCCCCCCTGCAAAATCGACTGAGATGAAGAGGAGGTATTTTCTTTGGCAGTTTTCAGCTGCAGTGATGATTCTTTCAAGTGCATCAGTGGTGATCGGTCTCTCCTAAATCCAAATTGGTTCCGTGCAGGAAGCTGTGCTGAGTTGTAGTAGGTTTCTATCCTTCGACGTAGGAGCTGCTCAAAGACTTTGCTTAGTACAGAGAAGAGCGATTGGGCAGTATGAATCAGGCATCTATTGTGGCTTGGTTGAGCTTTTCAGAATCAGTTTAATGTTGGCAGTTTTCCAGTCTGTGGGATATTTAGGTAGGTTGTAGATGTCAGAGAGCCTGGCATCTGGATGACTGAACCCAGGATATCCCAGCAGAACATCGCCCAAAGCACGACACTGCCACCACCGGCTTTTCGTCCCACGGTGCATCCAGGCGCCATCACTCCTCCACATAAACGATGCACACGTACTTGACCGTCCACATGGTGCAACACGAAACGTGATTCATCGGACCAGACAACCTTCTTCCAATCACTCAAGGTCCAGTTTCAATACTGGCGTGCCCATTGTAGGTGCTGTCATTGGTGAACCGTGGTTATCACAGGCACTCAGAGCAGCCCACAGCCCCATTTTCAGCAGGGTTCAATTTACTGTTTTGACAGGAGGGCGGAGCTACTGTTCATTCCCTGTGTTGCAACAATGTTTAGTGTTCCCATAAAATACGGATTCTACTTTGGATTATCAATTCCCTGGACTGTAACGACCATTTCAGTGGATGCAGCATCACTTCCTCTACCTGCAGGTAAAATTTTATCATTTTATTTGATGTGGGAAGGCCATTTTACAAGCAAGTGAATATATCGTCGTATCTTCCCTAGGGAAACCCATGTGGTCGACATAGGGATAGCATCTCCGAGGCAGTGAAACCTGCAAACTGTGAAACTGACTGGGAGCGGATGTCTCCCAGGAAACGTTTAAGCTGGTCACCTCACATACGTCTTTATTTTAGATCCTAGCAGTTTATTTTACCTTTTATCATGTTTTTCGCCAGTCTCCTTTGTTTGCCACCATATTGTTTCACTTAGCGAACCTACACGTTTTTCAAGTTGGGATTAAGGAGCTTCCTGCTAATTGGCTATAAATTCTAGCTGTTTTGAACAACTTCAAAAAAATAAATAATAATAAATAAAATAGTAGTAATAAACAACAATAAAATTAAAATATGTCAAAAACTGAATCTCAAACGGGAAACAATTTTCCCCGTAATTGTGCTATTGCACCCTTCATGCAGAGAACGGCACACCTCCAGCAACGAGGAATTACTTGAAAACACCTGCACAATCTCATTTCTGATTAAACGGCTCAACAAACCAGCTAAGTTAGGCACTGATGTTTCCTCGCAACGGGATCCAAATAATAGTAACATTTTAGTAATTATTTTACTAAAATTCTCAGCTAGGTACCACCACCCATGGGTAGTGGTGGTGGTACCTATCTGAGAATAAGTAACATTAGTCTTCTTCTTAGGTGAAGCATTACTTATTCGAAGTAGTGCAATACTGTATCATGGCAACTCGTGAAGGTATTCACAATATGAGATATAACAAAACGATGCTGCCTTAAAAATTTTCTGTTTATTCAGAGATGGCTGTGTATTATGATGCTATAGCACTTAATATATACATAGTCCAAATCTGTTCGCAGCTTGAGGCTCTAGCCCTAAATGCACCTTACATCTGTAGCAATTGTGCTCATCATTCGGTTTTTGCACATAACTGCTTTTATGTTTATGTGAGCCCTCTCATTCAAATTTTGGCATGTGCACCAGCTTTCTACTGAACGGCTACAGTTAATGAAAATTGCCACAGGATGTTTTGTTTGATTTTGTGGTTGTAACCTTTAGAAATAGTGTTGGTCCTTAAGTTTTGCACACCAGGGTATATTCCAGGACTTTGTACACAAGCTGACTTTTGCTTAACTCGCGAATGACTAATAAAATATTGCTACTATATTCCCCGACATGGCAAAATTACAAAAAATCACATATCATCAAAAGAATGAAGAAAAATAGTTTGTTTTTAATTAGTTCAATTAAAAAAATTATCTGGGGACAGCAGTGAAGTAGCCAGGTGGCACATAAGAAAATAAAACATAAAAGGAAGAAAAAACACGTTACTGTACAGTAAAATTGATATGTATTTCATAGCCTTGGTTATTATAGTTGACTTCATTGGTGCCGATCCCTTCTCGTATTCTTTGTCTTTTATTATTGTGTTCACTGTTGACTGACAAATCTGAATTCCACATGATATTTGTTAATGTTTGGCCATTTCCATGCATGCTTATTATTTTAATTTTCTGATCCAACTCAATCGCTTTCCTTTTCTTGATAGATTTACTAGTACCGTTGTCACTTAGTCAGCACTATGATAACGGTCAAAATTAAATTTTCTGAAAAGAACTTCACAGAGTTAGGGCGAAAACTCACTATCACTCCATGCCAGCTCACATTTTACTAAAGCACATTTCTGGAGGTCACTGCCATAAAACAAAAATAATTTGCACTTTCCAGGTTACTAGGCTTTTCTGTTAGTGCAATTCATTATAAACGTGTAGTAAACTCAATCTTATTGCATTTGCTATAATACTGATAGCTGGAATTCTGTGGGTTTTTATGTTATTATGGAGAAATGTGTGTCCCCTTCACTGAAATCTTCAGTCATATAAAAAAAAAAATTTATATATATATATATAAATAATGTAATGTAAGTTCGAAGTTACATAAGTCAGGGACTTAATGTATCGAAAAATGTTCAGCAACCTACGTAAAAAGTATAGCAATAGATAAAAAATGAAAAAACTTACACCACACTACTTGTGTGTCCAATACAATGCTTCTGATTATTTTTTACCATGTTGCATATGGTGTGGTGACCAACATTAAAATGGTTCATTAGAGATTTAAGGGATGCATTGTTTTCAAACTTTTGAAAAATTTCAAGTTTTTGTTTAATTGAAAGCACAACCGTTTGCCCATCATCTTTGCAATTTCTCAAAAAAAAATTCTGACATACATAACAAAACAAAATCTGTCCTTTTGCAGTGTGACAGAACACAACACACTAAAACAAACTAAGCATTTGGTCTCCTCCCCCCCTTTTTTGAGCAGTGGGTGTGAAGACAGCGATGGTTGCAAGATAACAGGTTCACTAATCTCCCAATGATGACTTATAATGCTGCTTCTTGTCAGTCACTTATTTACGACTTGCAAATCATCTGTTTATACCAATTCTAGCTATTACTTGAATTTGATATATATATATATTTTTTTTAAAATTTGGAATCTTGAAGTGTCCTGGTTAATCCGATCCCGGTAAATCGAGAGTCTTCTTATATCCCCGATATGCCGAAATTACAAAAACCACATAATATCCTAAGAAGGACAAAGAAAAATAGTTATATAACATGACAATTAAAACTTTATCTGTAGCCAGAGTGGCACATAAAGAAAGAAAATATGAAAGGAATTAAAAACGAGTTATTGTACTGTCAAAATCTTTGTCCTCCAGACCAGCTGCAACTCCTGGGATAAGTTTACAATTTCCTTGGTAACAGAAGACATCAGCTCATCTTTGTTTAAGCCTTCAGTGTTAAGCTCGGAATCTTTTAGAAGTTTTTTCCAAACTTCGCTTATACAAGTTGTCACATCATTCTAGGCTCTTGAAATATTGCATATTCCATCAAGGATGTTAAACATCTCCCAAAATTGGTGCAGATCCATCTTCCCTTGCTCTGTTTCATTTACAGCCTCAGAAAATGTTGTCTGTATGTAATAAGCTTTGAATACCCAGATAACAAAAGCCCCCCACTTCGCTCTCAAACAAAACTGAACTGACTCTACAATCCAGAAAGTAAGGAAGTAAAGGATGTAGAGACAAAGGGCTAGGGTGCAATGATTCAAAGAAATAGCCGATGGGACACAGTCCATGTGGCTTTAACACTGTGGGTGTTTCTTTGAAGTGCTCGGATGCAGTTCACCTGTCTCAAACACGTGGAATATTTCTTCAGAATTTTTAAAGCAGAAAATTAAATGTTAACTCTAGTTATTTACCTAGATTCTAGTTATGCCACAGGTTATTGTCCAACGTAGTTTGTATGAATATGAAAATAAAAACTTATACTTATTGTTCCTTCATTCGACTTCACTCTTAAAAATTATACAGAAAGTATCTGTACGATTTTACCAAAAAATGTATGCAAGTCCAAAGTTATGTAACTTGGGCTTACGTAAGTCAGGGGCTACTGTATGTTGAAAAAAGTAACCAGATTCTCATGATAACCTATCACAGGATAGTTGCTTTTTGCAGAAGCAGCAGCAGCTCTCACAAAGGCCTATCCTGGACTTGTTAGCAATGATACGAAATAAACTTCCATCTAGCATTAGTATAAAGACATGTTTAGAACTGTGGTAGGCAACTGAGAATGTAAATATTAGATTAATTAAACCTTCCTTTTTTGATTTTTAACACTGATGAAGGGACTAAAATAGGTCCTATAAAATATATCTTATTTGTAAATTTACAATAAAGTTGATAAATTACTTTGTCAAAATCAATAAATTTTAATCATCATTGATATACAGATTGGCATAAATCATTTCCAAGTTCTAATCTTGCATATTAAGATGCTGTTTATGATCAAAAACTTCTCATATTCAAAATATCAGTTACAGATTGCATATATCACTGATTTATATGAAGTTACATAGTTTTCCCAAAGCTAGACCATAACTGTACATATGACATTCTAAGAAATGTCACAATATGGGAAAACCTATATCCACCCCAGCCTGGTTAATTTTAATATTGCAAATACATTTTGAAACGTCATATGAGCCCTCTGGGAGAATTTTATTAGTTGTAATTTATATTTATATATTTTTATTGTATTTTTAGAAATTATCACAAATGTACTGCATATTATTAAAATGAATCTGTCTAAATATTAAACATATTTATTAATACACAATGAGCTCTGTACAAAAAAGATCACTCTGATGGAGATGGATGAACATCATGACACACAGCACATGAGAGCAGACACAAAAATAAATCTTCATTTGGGTTTTGAGATCATAGTTCTGTTAAAAAAAGAAAGAAAGAAAAAAAAAAGACAAAATATATACTTTTAATAAGATCAGAACATGATATATATATGTATATACTCAGTGATCACTAAATTATAACCACCCCATTCATAATTGACTATTCTGCATAACTCTCAGTATAAAAAGCTGAAAAGCTTCATATGCTACAGCAGTGGTAATTTGCATCTGGTTGTGCAAATCAAAGTGATAAAGTAGAAGTTATAGGACAGTAAGGATATCACGGAGTTTCAAAAGGGCGTGATTGTGAGAGCTCATGCATTGGAGTACTTCCATATCAGAAACAGCATGTCTTGTTGGTGCTCAGGGCCCACTGTGTTTGTGTACAAAGAATGGCGCCATCAAATGGGCCAAACCACCTTGCACCAACAGAACTGTAAAGGATTATGCAAAGTGGATGTTCGTGGTGAGCAAAGGGTGCAGTGCATTGTACAGGCTCAATGGCATGTTACTGTGCAACAGCTGACATTGTAATACAATATGGGGAGTGCAAGAACAATATCCCACATGAAGATGTGCTGCACACTCAAATATATGGGGTTCCAAAGCAGACGACCCAAGAGAAACCCTCTCTTCACCACTTATCAGTGTCGACAGCGAATGCTGCAGTGTCAACAAAACATGCCAGTTGGATAATGGAAATGGGTGTGCTGATTTGGATGAGTTCAAATATATGGGGCAACACACCGACAGACACCTTCGTGTGTGAGGCAAGCAACATGAGTCCATGGGTCCATTGTGCACAATGCACACTATCCAACAGTGAAAGCCTTGCAGGTAGTAAGGCTGCAGATCCCTATGGACATCTTCAGACATTTAGAGGATCAATGCTTAGGCATTTTTAGGCAATGTTATCAGTGTGAATGGTGGCCCAGCACAGTATTAGGTAGGTGTTCCTAATTCAATGACCACAGAGGCTGTGCGTGTGTATATAAAACAGAAGTAATAATTAAAAATGTAACAAACAAGTTATGTAATGTACATATTGTGTTACATTTGATTTGATTTTTGCCTAAATTAATTGAATTTTTTCATTTTCTGTGATTAATAGAAGGGAAAATAAGTAACTACTTTATTTACAAATTAATTAGCAACACATTTCACTGCATGTACCTCCCGACAACAACATTCGGAATATTTTGTAATGTACTTTACTTACTTAATTTCTCTTCAGTTTCCATAAACCTTTAGATTGGAATAGGATTTAGTGAGATTTGTCATAGTAATTTCTTGCCTTTAGTTGCACTACTGAATAATCAATCGATATCGTTTACTACAAAGATTCAGACTACATGTACAGAGCACAAATAAGTGGTGCAATAAAAAGAGGCAGTGACAAAACTAACATATTGCCAGGTCTACCCTGTGGAGAAAAGTAGAGAATTTTTATGTGCTGAGCTCTTTTAAAAACAGATTGGCAGCAGAAGTCTCTACTGACCATCTGCTGATTAGAATTCCCACATATTAATGATCAAAAAAGATGTCCCTGTTTTTCATAAGAAAAGAAACAAACTATCTTTAGATTAAAATAATTAACTTTGAAGTATTTTTAAGTTTAAATTAAAGTAAGATACTGCAGCTTACTAACCATTAGTTGATATATTTTTTTTTGTATTGCAGTCCAAATGCATTAATGTTATGGTCTGTTTTTAATTTTTTAAAAAATGTTAATACTAAATAATAATACTATTTGTTAATAGTATTATTATCTAACCTAATAATATTAAAACAATAAAATATAAATTATATTGTTTTAATATGACTTATTGGCATGCACAAGGTTTTAAAAACATGGTTCACTACATATTTGACTAAAATAATTCAGAATGGAAAAGGAGTAATTGGAGTTATCAGTAAGTATCTTTAACCCTGCTCAGGAAAATCCATATGAAAAGCATTTTTATTCTACTAAGAAAGAGGAAACAAGCCAGGATATAGCAAACAAGTTCAATATAGACAAATAATTCTCACAGCTACTAATTATAAAAAGTGGAGTTTCCTTCTAAAAATGGATAGCAGGATGATAACCTACAGTACTCACATAAACACAATGCTCTAGGTCAGTGTTTCTCAAAGGGTGTGCCACGTCACATTAGTGTGCCGCAAAATTTAGAAATTTCTTCTTCTATGACTACGTAGGTGTGCCGCGAAATTTTTCTTCTTTGGAAAATGTGCCACGAGAGTAAAAAGATTGAGAAACACTGCTCTAGGTGATAACTAGTCACAAGGGAAGAAAAAGAAATAAACATAATTGATTATGTTTGATTGATAGATGATTCAAAGGATCATCTCTAGTAATAGTGTTTCACATGTGTTTTTCTCATCCTCATTTTTATTTTATCATATCTCCTTCTTTAGTATTTGTTACTGAATAAATGAAACTGTCCATGGATCATATGAAGTTTGGCTGGGGAACTTTATTCACCCTAGACCACCAGTGTGCTGTGCATATCCTTCATACCTCCTTGCAGCAGCTTTACAAATATTCAACAGAAATTTATTACTAATGAAAAATGTATGGTATGTATCATTTATCCCAAAGCTAGCACAACTATTAATGACACCAGAACTCGAAAGTAGATTAAACATTTTGTGACAGGAAACCATAAAAATCTTGCAGGACTATATCTCTCACATACCCACACACACACACAGAGAGAGAGAGAGAGAGAGAGAGAGAGAGAGAGAGAGAGAGAGAGAGAGAGAGAGAGAGAGAGAGAGAGAGAGACCAAAGAATGAGTGATAGCTGTTAGACAGAAAGACACTGCACAGGATGGGTTACAATGATTGTGAAGCAGCTCAAAAGTGCTTCTCTTCTACACGTTTTGGTGTATAGAAAAGAAGCAACAGAGCTTGCAGAAATTGCAGTGGGTAAAGTGGGGGTATCCCCTACAATAGTGGTCCCCAAACTACTGAGATCTACGGACCCTTTCAAAAAAAAAAAAAAAAAAAAAAAAAAAAAAAATACGGACCCCCTTCAAAAATAAAAAAAAGTTTGCAGACCCCTATATGCAGGGTGTCTCAAAAATATTGGTACAAACATTTAGGGGAGGTAGGTAACATCTAAAGGAATGTGAATCGCATAGGAACCCATAACCGGAAACGTCACGGGAAAGTAGTAGCAGAGGCACAAGAACCAGAAATGACACAAGACAGTAATTAGTGGTAAACATTTATTTCACATAATATTAACAATGGAGTATGAGATGGATGCATTTCATGATGTTACAACAGATGCTCGAAGGTTCCACCATGAGACGCGATGCATGCGTAACACTGACGCAGCACGGATTGGTGGACACGGTCAAACACACCTGGAGTTTCTTTGACAATAGCAGTAGCGTAGATGAGTCTCGCCACGAGATCCATTTCTGTCTCCACAGACAATTCATACACGATAGATTTGAGGGCCCCCACAGAAAGAAATCAAGGCTCGATAAATCAGGTGAGCGTGGGGGCCAGGCAACAGGTCCACCACGGCCATCTATTGATGCCCAAAACGCCCGTTCAAATGGTCACGAACACACCTTCCATAATGGGCAGGCGCCCTGTCATGTTGAAACCAAATGTTGCATCTCACACTTGCTGGAACATCATCAAGTAACCCTGGTAGAACTTGTTCAAGAAAGATCCGATATTTAGCAGAGTTCATGCGGGATGGTAACAGGTATGGGCTGACTAAGCAGTCACCGACCATACCTGCCCACACATTTATTGAAGCGATGCTGTGCTGCATGGGGGCGCACACCGTGTGGGTTGTCGTGAGCCCACACATGAGCATTGTGCTGATTGAATAAGCCTTCCCGAGTGAAATAAGCCTCATCCGTGACCAAAACATAGGCTGGAAAATTCAAGTCTTGAACACTTTCTTGGAGAAACCACTGCGCAAAAGCCACACATGCAGGATGATCTTGGGGGGAGCAGTTACTGAACCCTTTGGAGATGAAAGGGGTGTAAGGAATTGTCGTGCCAGACACGCTGTACACTGCAACGAGACACTCCCAAGGCAGAGGGCAATGGCACGTGTGCTAGTAGTAGGATTATTCTGGACGGCATTCAACACACTTCTTCCATGGCGAGAGTTTGCATCGAACGTAGTCTGCCCGCACTATTCCTGTTACCTCTAAATGACCCATAATCACACAAATTTTGATGCACTTGCACAAACAAACGGTGGTCCAGTACGTCTGTCTGGGAAGCTTTCTCCATAAATTCGTCGAGCGGCTCGTCCACTGCCCTCTGCTAATCCATACATTAGGTGCATGTCTACCAGCTCACAGTTCGTATATCGATGCATGGTCTTCATGCGACGACTACTGCTTGAATGAGTAAACCAGAAATTTTTCCTCTCACGAACTGATGAACAGCACCGTGTGCTGACTTACAGTGACGTTTCCGGTTATGGGTTCCTATGCGATTCACATTCCTTTAGACGTTACCTACCTTCCCTAAACGTTTGTACCAATATTTTTGAGACACCCTGTATATATACGCATATGTTTCTCTTTGTGTATGTGTGTGTATATATTTATATACGAGCACTGGGTTTTCTGTAAAACAAAATTCAAGGTTTTAAGTTTAAAATACGTAAATATATAATATAATAATAACTTTATTTATCATCAATTTGCTGTACATAGAATGAATAATTTGACCAGTTCCAGAGGGTCTGCAGCCCCCAGGTTTGGGAAACGCTGCTCTACAGAATGGTTTCATGCAGTCAGTCCAGGCAGTGTCTCAGATTTATTTTTTGATATATCATGGATTCACCTGTATAGGTGATGCTATATAATTTAAAAAGGTTAGCAGCAAGTTCGGTAGCACCATGGATAATGGTGCTTGTCTCTAAGTTGAACACAGCTCAAGTGCATGACCTTGGCCTTCAGTTAGAGCAGAATGATCCTTATGATTGAAATTTTATTCAATTTAAGCTCATATAATTTCTTAATTATGTTAGAGGAGCAGATGCTCGTATGACAAGTGCACACATGGATTGAGTACCAAACGCTTTTGGATATACTGCATGACTAGATCATATACACCTGTTGGCTTTTGCACTTTTCAAACACTGCTGAAATGTCAGCCCTTCATCCACATTAATCTGAGATTAGTATGAAGGACAAATGATGCAAGGAAACAGACCTTTTCTGCATCAGTGAATAAAATAAAATAAAATAAACGAGCATGATTAATATCAGTAATCAAAAGGTATGGCATATAATCTTAGCAGTCCAAACAGTGGAAACACTGCTCTCTTTCCCCTCCAAAGAAAGCCAAGTTGATGGCACTGGTTTTTGGGATGCTAATGGAGGAGTATGCTAGTGGCTTACCTTCAGAAAGGCCAGACAGTCAGAGGGGCATATTACACAGACACTGTGAGGTGTTTGTATGAAAATGCCAATGACAAATGCTGAGGAAAACTCAGCAAAAGAATCTTGTTTCAGCAGGATAACTGCACTGCTTTAGTGCAACTTTGAAATCTTGGCCCATAGTCCATATTCACCAGATTTTGCACCACTGCACTTTGACCTATTTCCTAATTTGAAAAAAATACCTGCCTGGCAACCATTTTCTGATATCAATGCTGCAGTGGATGCATCCCTGAAGGCCAAAGCGAAAACTCTCTTCACAGCTGGACTCAATGCATTGCAGCATCAGTGGCAAAAGTGTATTGACTCTTCAAAGGGGACTGTGTTGAAAAGTAACACATTACCAGATTCCTTAAATAAACCCTTCATACCCAGGCCACAAATTTATTTATTTCAACAGAACAAATAAGTTTTGTTTTTTGAAAATGTGTCAAAAAGCATTGTTAAATTTTCATATATTTAAAAACGAGGAACATGACTGCTGCCTGGATAAGAATATACATATTATGCATAGGTACCAACTTTTTCAGAAAAGTAGGGATTGGTTAACTGTAAGCAGGAGGGAAAACAGACTTTTTGGCTAAAAGAAGTAAAAACCAGGAGAAACTTTTAAAGTCTATAGTGCATTAGAAATTAAACTTCACTGGATAGCTTCAAAAGATTTGTTTATAATAATGGTACTGCTGTTCATACTTCGCATTCAAGAGCATTTTCAAAATGCTCTCAAACTTCACTTCCTGGTGTGGTTTTAGAAACTTCCCTAGTAAAGGGAAGGACTGAATTCATCCCCCACATACACACTTGGTTCAATATACCTTGACATTCAGCACTGCTATAAGGAATTATGAAAATGCCAAAAAATGCTATGAAATGTAACAAGTTAACATGGCATAACTTTATATTTAATGCTTCCTTGTGCATTTTTCATTTCCTCAAACAAGAATTACTGTACATCAACCTTTTTCTTCTTTTACAATAACATCTGCTAGGTTCTCACACTGACACCAACAGAACTGATTTAAAAAATATCTATTTTTTTACCTTCGGTGATACTGAGTACTATGAACTCAGTATTACGGGGGGGGGGGGGGACGATTCATTTTAATTTGACAAAAAGACTTGTTCTCTGAATAACAACTTTCCAATATCTGAAAACCCTACCCTTCTTCTTCAAATGGTGGAAGTTCAACTGGTAAATAGTAATAGTGGCATGTGATACAAGAAAGCAAGCATATGAGTTCATATAGCATCAGCTACATGAGCCCATACGCTTGCCAAAAAAAAAAAAAAAAAACAATTTCACACATCCATTCCCTCTAAAAGTTTGTCCAGTTCCTCCTTGAATTTATTTAAGCTATCAACTTCCACAATGACAGACGAAAGTTTGTTCCAGCAATTAACCACACCCTGGCTAAATGCAAATTTCCACACATTTATTCTACAACTGTCTTTCCTCAATTTGAATTTATGACCCCCTCAGGTTCATAATCTGAGCAAGCGGAATAAGGCTTTATACACTATACACCTCAATCAGATTACCTCGTAGGTGTCTAGTCTCCAGCCGCTGCAATTTGCAGAACTTAAACTTTTCTTAGTAAGAGGACCCCTTCGTTCTCACCAATCCTGTTGCCCTTCTCTGTACATGCTCAAGCAACTCTACATCCATCCTAAAATGAGGTCCCCAGACCTGTATACAGTACTCAAGGCGTGGCCTGACCATTGCCTTATACAAAGGGATAACCACCTCCATAATCATCTGTTGGTCTATTAAAATTGTGACCACGAAGGAATGTGGCCTTTGCTAATTTAGTGACAGCCGTGCACAGTGTTCTGGCTTTCATTTCTACAATCTATATTGGCAATGTAAGTTAAAGGAGCTGCCATCTTGTATATCTATTTTATCAGAAAACAAATCATTAATTACATTAGTTTTTAATAAACTTTATAAGTTCTTTTATTAATCTTTAATTTCTTTCTAAATTGGGAGAGGGTATCATCATTGGGCAATATCGTATGTGTTGTAGCGGAAATGAAAAACCTGCAAAATAAAGTTTGCTCATTTTTCTTTTCTTTCCCCCCCACCCCCCATGGCTAACTATACAATTATTGCAAACTATTCTCAGGTGTTTATTTTGGCTGTATTCATCAATAAAAAATTTGTTATATTTTATTTACAGCTTGTATTTGTTATATTTATACAATGTTCTAATCAAAAAAAAAAAAAAAAAAAAAAACAGAATTTTTATAATATTATGAATATTATGATTTCAAAAGAAAAGGATAGAGGAAAAACTATATTACTGTTAACCTCTATGTTATGATGGTGAGACAGAGTTGGCAGCTATGATTATGTTATCAAAAGTTTTGGGATTTCAAAAAATAACCATATGATATGTAAAATATCAACTAAGCTATTGATGCAGAGGGTATTAAATAGGGCTTCAATATAAATTGAATTTGCTGAATGTATCTCATTCAATTTTACACAAAATGCTAAGTGGAATGCTGCTTGGCAAGTTCAAGGAGTGTGGACAAGTAGTTGAGAATCACATTGTAGGATTTAGTGCTAGACATTGGGGAGAGGGGGGGGGGAAGAAGAATGGTCAAAACTATGCTACCAAACAAACCTGCCATTACAACTATAGCAACAATATCCCTCAGCAGGTTCAGAAGTATACAAGAGACAATCAGCATGATTGCCATCCACAGGTAATGATTAACACACACTGTGACTTAATATAGCTAATGTTCATGGAGTGGATGGAACTTTGAAATATAATATCTAATAAAATACCTTGTTCCTTCTCATTTCTGATAGCAATTCAGAATTGTTGTTTTCAGCCTTGTCAAATAAAACTTTGCAGTTTTTTTTAATATGCAGAAAATTGGGTCTTTACTATAAAGAACACCTCTAGTCCTGATTTTCTGAAAAGTGTTCCACATTACAACATTAAGTAAAAAAATCACATATGGACTACATATATTGTGATTTGACAGGTTCCCATATTTCATTTTTTAAATAAGTGCATCAATAATGCAGGTGGACTTTAGAACACCACCATAACTGTCACTGGTAACTATGTAGTTTGTTCTATGTTGCTGTTGTAATTCTGTTTGTTGTGAAAAGAATGTTACGTTAGTTTCCATATGTAAGTGTTTTTTTTTTTGTGAGAATTTATATGAGAAAGAACAGGTTACTTCGAATTTGTTGACTTATGTGACTGCACTATAGTAAACGTCAAGCAAGTCATGGAACGCAAAGATTTTCAAGAGTCAATGCTATCTAACAAAAATGAATGGGAGGGGGTGATCAATAAAGCAAAGAATTTTAAAATACAGTTTACAATACTTCACGACAACATATGCCATTTATCAAGTACAATACACACAATATGTTATTAATTTTTAAAATTCTGGGAACCGTGGATGAATAGTAGGTTAATACGTTTCTGGAGTAATCAGGCAAATTTCAGATTTCTATTAAATGTCTTCCAATTTTCAATTTATAAAAGTTGGGAGATACGCCCACATCTTCCTCCATAAATAACTCAAGGACTGAGTCATCTGCTGTTTTGCTTTTAATGTTTATTTTCTCTTGAGGCTCCTCAAAAGAAAGTGTATACTATGTATTTGTTATATTTTATTTACAGCTCATATTTGTTATATTTATACAATGTTCCAATCAAATAGAATTCAAAAAATGACAAAACCATTATAATTTCCACGTGAAAAAACCCTTACATTTATCCTTTAGAACAATTATTTGTCTCCAACACCAGTACATTACAATCAACATTTACTAATGATTTCTTAATGCAAAAGTTCTCAATATCAGTTGAATCCTTGGTAAAAACGAGGTAAAGAATATTATTCCCCTATGTAATATCTCTAATGTACTGATATAAGAAGCAATAAAGGTAATCAATATAATGCTGTTTAAGCAAAATACTGCTGCTATTTGAGCAACCCCTCACTAGCCACAATTTACCTTTAGAAAATTAAACTCCCCATTACTATCTCATCATATATGTTATACAAAACTGACTCACTAATATAATATTAATTATTATCATTAATATTGGCAAATATGTCAGGAAGAAAGCTTAAAAAGCATCAGCAGTTCATCCCATCTAATAATGTTATCCTGTAGGCAAACCTTTTCAATTGTGGTTTATGCATTCCCTTCTCTGAGAAAGAGTTAAAATGGCATCTAGCATCATCATCCATCAAGTTTGCTCAATACATTGAAAGTCTTTTAAACACGTCAATCAGGTTTCCTCACAAATGCCTAGTTTCCAAGTGATGACATTTGCAGAACAAAAGCTTTTGTTGTAAGGGTACCCCTTTGTGTTCTTGGAATGGGTTCTCTGCACCCCTTCTGATAGATTTACATTTTTCTTAAAATTCTTAAAATGAGGCTTCCACAATACTCAAGATCTGGCCTAACCACTACCTTATAAAATGGGATAATCACTGTCCCCACTGGCAAAGTTCCTGTATATCATTCACAGAACCTCATGAGCTGTTCTAGCAGCCTGTCTGTAATGTTCAGAGAACTTTGGCTGTTAGAACACTTAATTGGTATGTTATTTTGGAATTACTGCTGCCCAATATGCAGTAGTATATTGGGCAGCAGCTATTCCCTTACCATATTCTTTACATACCTTCCATTTGCCAATGTTAATCTTCAATTACCACTTCTCAGCCTATCAGCCTGATTTATTTATGTCTGCAGTAGTATGCCTTGATTCTTGTAATTTTTAACACCCTGCCAACCTCTGTATCATCTGCAAACTTAGACAATATGCTAGAAATGCCTTCATCAACATTATTAAAAAATACTTTAAACAGTAAGGGGCTCAGCACTAAATCATGATGGACACCACTAATAACTTTAGTCCAAGAAAGCAGCACCCATTTATAACCAGCCTCTGTCTTCTGCCACTCAACCATTTCCATAGCAGTAACTTGTCCCCAATTCAAAACTATTCCACTTTATACAGCAATCTTTTGTGTGAAATAGAGCCAAAATTATTTGCATCCAGTTCTTTTGTTAATGCATCACAGTAGCTAATGAATTTGGATCCCCCTTCCCTGTTAAGATGATCTTGCAATACTTCTTTAACCTGCATTATTTTCTCTGGAATAGGAGTCAAGCTTACAAGTCCATAATTGTTTCCTCAACACATTGCCTTTTGATCCCTCTTTACAAAAAGGAATCATATTTGCACCCCTCCAATCTATAGGAACCTCACCCCGCATTAGCATTAGTAAAGGCACATGATTTTTGGTTATTTGGTTTTTTTTAGGAGCATTAGCAACTAAGGCCATATTGCTCCGGGATATGCGGTGGTCATTCCCTGACCCTTCCGCATCCTCCGTATTTGGTGGTGACGGGCTCGAACCTCGGTCTAATCAAGAAGCATGTGCTACGCACTGCTGCTCCTTCCCACCTGGCTACGGAGGCACCTAAAGGCACATGATGCAAGAAAGCAAGCTTATATATCATCAGCTAGTGAAAATCCAAGGATGCTCACATAATTATGGCCAAGGGTTTGCATACCTCCTTTGTTGCTTCTTTTAATGGGATTTATTACAGGATAGATCTCATTAGCCCCAGATGTCTTATTTACTTAGCTTCAGCAATTTCTCTTCTTTCTTCTCAGTGATAACAAAATCATTTAGCTTCCAGACTAAACATTGTGCTTAGTCTTTTTCACCCTTTCTGCTTGCCCTTCCTACACAATTTCAAATTCCGCATCATTTATGCCTGGGTGGCACCATATCCCTCTATCTCATATACCTGTATTCATACTGCCACTAGAATGAAACAGATGCAATCAATTTTAGAAATAAAGAGGTGATGGGATGATTTGAGCACTTGGATTTTTAGATTAATTTTAAACAAAAGTAATCACATAAATATATAATGAAATAACGCATAGACTGGATTCTGATCTCATTATGAGCTTGATATATAATGTAAATATAATATCTGTATTCACACTTTTTTTCTCTAGTTCACCACTTCTTAAATAGACTATGTATAGCACAGACCTTGAAATCATTCTCTTATTATAATATGTAGGACCAGTGCTTTTTTTGGGACGGTACGCAATGGTACGGTGTACTGGCATCAAATGACGTGTGACATTTGGATGCAGTACATTTCGAAATTTGTAATATTCAGTAAATTTTATTCACATGTTTACCTAATACTGAAATAAGCTTAAAATTATATAACTAAATTTGCATTTTTCACTGTCTATCGTTAAAATATTTTCTATATAAAACTTTATAACCATTTTTAGAATTTTAAATTGCTTAGTGGGACCTCTGTTTAATGAACTCCTTTATAATGAAGTTTTTTTGAATTCCCCTTGGAAATTGCATTTAAAATAAGTAGTTTCCATTGAGCAAAGAAAATTTTCATACAACAAACGGATTAGGAGAGAATTAACTCGGTATGCACTGTTTGCACTTCTGGCAATTTAGTCAATTACTGTTGCTGCACAAATTAAGAGAGCTAAAGGAAATACCATTCTACAACTTAATGGTACTCATTAAGTTGTAGAACTTAATGAAACCTATCTGATCACCTATCCCACATATTGAGAAGTCATGGTGGTCAACAGTGAGCAGATCAAGGGGTATTCCCGATGCGGACAATGGACTATGGTCAACCTTCTACTGTAAGTGCCATGTTTGAGAATGGGAGAGTGATTTTCTTTCACACTGACAAATAATCATCTGTTTTGCAGAAGTGCTTTATCCATATTTCCCTATTTCTGTTTACATGGTCACAGTACCTGAATATCCAAATGACTCCAACATTTTGGACAGTTTCAAAAAAAAAAAAAAAAAAAACAACCCGGTCCCATATTATATAAATGTCACCAAAGCTGCTGAAAATCTACGATTTCAAGGAGTTAAACTTCATTGGGACAGATTATAGAAATTATTCTCCAATCGATTCAGAAGCTTTCTGCAGAACTTTGAAACAATCAGTAGGAAGTAGGCTGCTTGATAGTAAAAATACTGATTTGGCAGCGTCGGCCCGAGTACAGTACTGATAGGAAACATTGGCTCGAAGATATTAATTCTCAAGTGACATTTGGCGAGAATGAAATTAGCAAATTGTAAATTAGGCTTGTTAAATGAAAAAAATACAATTCATGGATTTTGGGAATACCTAATTGAAAAATCGATTTTGGAAGAATTGAAGCATTTGATGAATGCTCTGAGTACAATACCACTTTCATCATGTGAATGTGAATGAGGATTTTCACAAATACATGACTGTCAGCCCAACCAGAGCTTCGTTGATGACAAAAACAATTTGTTCACCACTATTTCTTAAAATTGTACACCCACTGCTGACCAGGCTTCGATCCAGCAAAATATGTTGATTCGTGGCTGCTTCGGAAATGTCATTCAGCAACAGACACAAACAGCAAGAAAAGAAGTCAGCATATTGTGTTGGATGAGAACTTAAAAATTTGGAATATTATACAAAAACCTCATTATGAAATTATTTTTACTTATTATTTTTTATACCGTTTACTTATTTTTTATATACTTGTGTAATAAACTTAGGCTTAGCATTAGCAAAGGCACATGATGCAAGAAAACAAGCTTATATAGCATCAGCCAAAAAAAAAAAAAAAGCTTATATAGTATCAACAAGCTTATATAGTATCAACCAAAAAAAAAAGAAAAAAGAAAACCCCTAAGGTTTTTTTTTTGCCCCCTTATTTTACCCATCCACTTACTCCAAATGTTTGCCAAGTACTGCCTTGAATCTATTTAAGCTATCAACTTCTACGACAGATGGAAGTTTGTTCCACCAATCAACCACCCGCTGGCTAAAGGCAAACTTCCGCACATCTATCTTACGACCATCTTTCCTCAATTTGAATTTATGCCCTCTCAGGCGATTATTCTGAGCAAGAGGAAGAATCCCATCCACATTGAGCATGCTCAATCCCATTCAAGGCTTTATACACCTCAATCAGATCACCTAGCAGGTGCCTAGTCTTCAGACACTAATTTACAAAACTTAAGCCTTTCTTCGTAAGAGCAACCCTTTATTCCATTCACTAATCTTGTTGCCCTTCTCTGTACTCGTTCCAACAGCTCTACATCCTTCTTAAAATGAGGCCTCCAGACCTGTATACAATACTCAAGGTGTGGCTTGACCATTGCCTTATATAAGGGGATAATCACCTCCTTATCCCTGCTAGAAAAATTCCTGTATATATACTCTTGCAGATCGTCTGCACTGCTCAGAAAATTTCATATCTGACTGCACAATTACACCAGGTCCTTTTAATTCTCTACCACTGTCAGTGTGGTGCCACAGAGTTGATACGTTACTCTGGAATTACTGCTTCCCATATGTAGTACTTTACATTTGTCAATGTTAAACTTCATTTGCCACCGCTCAGCCCATTTGCTCAACTTTTCTAGATCCTGTTGCAGCAGTGTACTGTCATTAGTGTCATTAACAACCCTACCAACCTTTGTATCATCTGCAAACTTGGACATTAAGCATGATATACCATCATCAATATCATTATAAATAAAGAAAAAAACACTGAACTCTGAGGGACTCCACTAATAACATTAGTCCACAAAGAGCAGTGTCCATTGATTTCCACTCTCTGTCTTCTCCCACTCAACCATCCCTTTATCCATACAGCAATTTGCCTCCAATGCCACACTGATCCAATTTGTGCAGCAGTCTTCCATGTGCAACAGTATTAAAGGCTTTTCTAAGATCCAAATATATGATAACAAAGTTATTCTTTGCATCCAGTTCCTTTGTGACTACATCATAGTATACAATCAAATTAGTCAGACAAGATTTCCCCTTAACAAACCCATGCTGTGTCCGAGCTATAACTGAAGTCTTGTCTACATGATCCTGCAATGCTTCTTTAACCAGTGCCTCCATTAATTTCCCTGGAACAGAAGTTAAACTAACAGGTCTGTAATTATCTGTGTCTCCCTTTGATTCCCCTTTGTGGATTGGGGTCAGATTTGCACATCTCCAGCCCACAGGTACCTCCCCTGAGTCCAGAGAAGCTCTCATAATTATGGCTAAGCGTTTGCTTACTTCCTTTGCCGCCTCCTTTAATATAACTGGATAGATTCCATCCACCCCGGGTGTCTTTCTTGTGTTTATCTTCAACAATTTCTCCTCCACTTTACTCTCAGTTATTACAAGACTCTCTAAATTACTGCCAGAGTTGAATACACCTTTGGCATTCCCCTCCCCGAATTAACTTCTCATGTGTGAATGTCGATGCAAAATATTCATTTAGTTTGTTAGCTACCTGAGCAGAATCATCAACAGTTGAATCATCGATATCAAGGGGACCAATCTGATTCATCCCCTTCCTTCTAGAGTTTACACAAGTAAAGAACTCTTGGCTGTTTTTCTTTGCATCCTTTGCCAAAGATTTCTCGTAATCTGCCTTCACCTGCCTAACCTCCTTTGTAACTTGGTTACAGGCCAGCTTATATCTATCATGGGCTTCTGTCACATGTTAATTTATATGTATCCCATGTATTTTTCTTCTCTGTCACATGTCTAATCAATTCATCTGACACCCATTTAGGCCTAAATTAATTAATAAACTATGTCTTAAATACTTCATTTGTTGTTCTTATTCCAAAAACATTACTACTGAAGTAACAATATCAGGAAATAATTTTTTAGTTTACTTTTCATATTCTTTTAATTTTCAATTTTTCCTGATAGCAAAGAATAGATTATATCGCCGCCTATTTTTATTACAAAAAAAAAAAAAAAAAAAAAGCACTGTATAGGACTATAACATGTCTGCAGTTTTTGACTTAGCCAATATTTCAAATTCATCAAATTTCTTTACCATACTCCTAGTATCAGTGTACAAGCAAGTACACACACACACACACACACACACACACACACACACACACACACACACACACACACACACACACACACACACACACACACACACACACACACACACACACCTGTTTTTGCTTTCAATAAACTTAAACCCATGTATTTGCTTGTTATATGATGATACCCACAGCAGGCCTTGTAATCTCCAACACCATGCAACATGGCATAATGTGTCCTCATTTACCATATTCAAATATTATATCCACAAGATCAGAATGACAGCTCATTTTTGATATTCCTATTGTGTTGGCCTTTGGCAAATATACAAAGTTAGAGATCTCTCTGGGATTCCTACTTTGCCGTGACTGATAACTCTCACTCTCTCTCTCTCTCTCTCTCTCTCTCTCTGTGCTTAATAATTCCCCCCCCCCCCTAATTTATGTAATTTTCATTCTATCATCATGAAATATCATTAATAAAGTTTAAAACTCAATTCATTAATAAAGTTTAAAACTCAAGTCATTATACAGTTTAAAAAATCAAGTTTTTTTTTCAAGGTTTTAATCACTAAAATACTCACTGGGTTATAGTTTTACTTCCCCCACTAAGTACAATATAAGGGGATTGCATTTCTTTCTGCTTCTCTTGTAAAAGCTTCACTGTTCCCAATGGTGTATCTGTAGAACTCATCTGCTTTAGACGCTAAAACAAAAAATTTTAAATATTAAATGAAGTGATAAAAAACATAATCTGCTACATTTACAGGGCAACTTTTTTTTTTTTTCATGTTTAGTACAATTTTAATTATAATGACATAATTTGTTAATTCTTAAAGCTGCAAATAACAGTATTATCATGTACAAGATAACTCAAAAATGGAGGTAAATGTTTCACACAGGTTCTGTACAAAAATATAACCAAAGTCTGGAGGTACTTCCGAATTTATCTGTGTGCAGAAAGTTATATGATCTTATTTCAATGCCAATAAATGTCCACCAATGGATCAAAGACAATAAGTGTAGATTAAAAATAAGAAATAAATTGGTAGCTTCTTGCTGCCAATGACCAAAGATAAAAATAAGACCTTAAAAAACCAGCCAGGAAATAAACGTTGTTCAAAATATAAACGTTAATGATGCATTTAAATACTTGAGCAATTAAAAACAACTCATTCAGAGTGAAATGACATTCACAGATGATAAAGTGACTTCCATGAACCCAGACATGTGCTTCAGTACTGCGAGGAAGGGACAGAGAGTTATTGTTGTTACTGATTGTTCCCTAATCAGTTTCCATCTTTAGCTAGGCCATATTGTACCTACCAACATGGTCCAGCTAAAGATGGAAACTACTTAGGAAACAATCAATATGAATTCAGAAATAGTCAAAGAAATTTGTTTTTGGAAAGCAAAAAATTCTGATGGTATCCATTATCTACTGTGACAGAATGATAAAGGTTCCTGCAGATTAGAGGGAGGGAGGGAGAGAGAGGGAGGGAGGGAGGGAGGGAGGGAGGGAGGGAGAGAGAGAGAGAGAGAGAGAGCTGAATGAAATCGGATGAGCATTGTCATACTAGGTGTATTTATTCAATAAGTATATGTTTTACTGTAAGGCGAGTGTGGCAGTATATATACTGGGATGGATCATCTCGTGTGTACAGAAAACGTAGAATATGTCATGTATCCAATTCTGGTTTTGGCCAGGATAACTTCTTCCTGCCTATTTATATGAAAACTGGAGAACCAGTGTTAGTTCGGGTGTAAATTACCAAAGTATGTTCTGGGAACTGGGTTTGCCATATTAATATTCGTTGATTTTTGTAGCAAACCTATAATCAAGAAATAGTGCTTCTAAATATGTTGAGGCTGTGTTGGACAGTTAAATGAGTGTGATCTACACATTTGTTTCCTGGGATCCAACAGAAGACAACTACTTGTTGGTGCTCATGATCAACTGAGATATTATTTACTTTAATAATGGAGGAGTAGATAAGGTGGTGTTCGCAAAGCTAAAGCACACCGTGAGTCAGTAAGTATTATACTCTTTTGAACTGACAGGTGGAAAATAATTCATAGAGCAAGCTTTTATGGTATATAATGCAGCAGTATAACTGCTACATTTGGTGGGGAGTAATATAAAAACAGTACTACTAGAGAAGGAACTGCTGCACCCACTTTACTGTCAGCCTTTGAACTATCAGTATAGGTTTTAGCACATGGGAATAATTTTGTGCATGTGCTGTATGTAGAACAATAAATTAATATTTATTAGAGAATTTTCCCACTGCCGGTAATCACAAAGAAGATATGAAGGTAGTCCACCCTATCTTGCAGGAATTCATCAAGATGAACATTCCAGCATTCTGTTAACACCAGTAATCTGATACCAACAGGCTGATTTGTTTTGCATTTGTTAACAGCTTTTCCACTGCAAATTATGTAATATTGACAAACTGGGATGGGAAGTGAGTTTTAATGGCTTTGAATTTTACCTGCATAGTTGAGTAGCATTAAATTTCTATTACGGCTAATTATTGAGGGGAGAATGGAAGGAAGAAGGAAGCCTGGGAGACGACGCACATCATGGCTAAATAACATCAAAAATGGGACAGGAATAACCACCGAGCAGTTGTTCAAAGCTGCCAGAGACCGAGAGACATTTACTGTGGTGGTTGCAGACTTCCGTTAGGAGATGCACAGAGAAGAAATATATTTCTACTGATAATGAGCAGAGGTTCATGGGCTTCAACATACAGGCTTTGTAATGGTAATGTTCTTTAAGTTCCTAGGGCAATCCAGAAGGCAGAATGTTGGATAAGGGCAAAGTGCACCAACAAAAAGAATCACAGTATGCAGAGTATGATAATCTGCACTCCACAGGGCAGCAAAAAAACCTGAAGTAGTTCCAGATTCACATCTGGAACTATCTTTGGATTTATGCTACTCTATCATCAATAGATTTATTTATTTTTACAGAAATGATTACTGATATCACTTCAGTACTTGTTCACTTCTAACTAGTTAAATAATGCATTATGAAAAGCTTAATAAAGATGCCATTTTGGACTACAGGTTATAATTCTTAACCTTGCTTCTCCATAGCAAAAGGCTCAAGCTAAATGGAGTGCTGTGACTCAGGAGAGAACTGGGGGGGGGCAGTTGCCCTCTGAATCACAGCCTTTTAAAATGCACTGCTTGCTTGACGTTTGTGGAGCAATCAGGTAGGGTAATGATATTGCCAAGGGGGGATGTCTGCGTGTGCGCGCGATGTAAGGAGTGTGAGAAAATGAGACGACAACTCAGTGTTGTTATGGGTCTATATGAGAGCTTGAAGGACAGGATGGATACTCTCGAAGGATCTAAATTGAGGGGCCCATCAAGCTCTCAGCTGCCCACATCAATGCCAGAGCTTGCACTTGATCATCACACAACACAGCGGCAACCCCCAAGGCAGAATGCGCTGGTCCCACAGAAACTAGTAGTTGTTGGTGACTCTATTGTCAGGGAAACGGGGAACATGCTATGTAAAAAGGATAGGTGGAACAGGACCAGGATATGTCTGCCAGGGGCAAAGGTTGATGATGCTGTACAGCAGATATAATCTTTTAAAGGCACAAAGAGTGATATAGTTGTACATGTTGGCACTAATGATATTAAGAGTAAGAGACCGGCAGAATTACTTAACAAGTACAGTACTTTTTATCAACTTAACTGTTGAAAAAAAGCCGTGAATTAGGGTTGAATTTGAAAGTGTCTGCAATTCTGCCCAGACACGATAGGAGGGAGTATATGATGAGAGCCTTGTTGATCAATTTAGCCCTGGAAAGATTGTGCAAGGCTCAAGGGATAGAATTTTTTTCAGCCTGGTCTGTGCTTGTTAACAGGAGAGACTGCTTCTACAGGGATGGGATACACTTAAATAAGAAGGGTGCAAGAATATTTGCTGATGCTATCGAGGCAGTGTTAGATGGGTCGGAAAACTACTAGATTGGGGGAATACAAGGACTAATAGATTAACAGTAGCCACTGGCAGAGGTGAAAGTGATTCTTGCACTGCTTCTATTGGAATGAGTAACAACCTGGAAAACAAGATGCAGGATATTTCAGAGACTGCTGGGAATCATTGGGGTGCAAGTAAAACATGGGTTGTGTTAGGATAGCTAAGAAAAAGAACAGGTGCATGTATACGTGCATGTACACCACTGCTAGGAGTTTGGTAAATAAATTTCATGAATTTGGGGTATTGCTTAAAGCATCAAAGGCAGATATTGTTGGGATATCAGAAATGTGGTGTTACACAGATATAAGGAATGCAGAACTGGAATTTGGGGAGTACAATGTGTACAGGAAGGATACACAAGATAGGAAGGGAGGAGGGGGTTATACTATTAGTTAAGAAACCCATAAAATCCAAGGAAATGAAGCCAGTCGACATCGCTGGACAGTTCAGTGTTGAGTCATTTTGGCGTGTCATAAGCAATGGGAGATCAAAATTGAGAGTGGGAGTGTGTTATGGTTGCCTCCGTAGCCAGGTGGGAAAGAGCAGCAGTGCGTAGCCCACGCTTCTTGATTAGACCAGGGTTCAAGCCCGTCACCACCAAATATGGAGGGTGCGGAAAGGTTAGGGAATGACCACCGCATATTCCCGGAGCAATACGGCCTTAGTTGCTAATGCTCCTTAAAAAAAAAAAAAAAAAAAACCAAATAAACAAACAAAATAACAGGAGTATGTTATAGGCCTAATGACTCTGATGAGTAAAATAAGGAACTGTACGGGTAAATAAGAGTTGGCTAGTAAATCGGAGAGTCTTATAATGGGGGATTTTAATTTCCCAGATATTGACTGCAATTTGTGGGTTGGTCACTCACACACACTAGCAAGGCTGTTGTGGATTTATTGGATAATTGTTTTCTACATCAGCATGTTCAGGAGGCAACTAGAAGGAGTAATACTCTTGATCTGATTATCAGTAGTGATTCTTCATGCATTAAGAATCTGCAGATAAAGGAACCACTAGGTGAAAGTGATCCCAGTGTGCTGAAGTGGGATTTACTCAAAGCGGTAACTACCATCAGGGGTAAAGGAAAGGGATTTTGCTTTCGTAAAGGTGATTACGGTGGTCTGAGACAGTATTTAAATTCTATACAGTGGGACCAACTGATGATGTTACCAACAGCAAATTCAAAATGAGAGGCATTCAAAGAAATTATCTTGGAAGCTACTGGCTTTACATACCAACTAAGAAATACTGTTCAAGGTTTAGGCCTAAATGGATGTCAGATGAACTAATCAGAAATGTGGCAGAGAGTAAAAATGCATGGGATACATATAAATAAATCGGTGACATGGAAGCCTATGATAGATATAAGCTGGTCTGTAACCAAGTCACAAAGGAGATTAGGCAGGCAAAGGCAGATTATGAGAAATCCTTGGCAAAGGATGCAAAGAAAAACAACAAAGAGTTCTTTACCTATGTAAACTCTAGAAGAAAAGGGAGAATCAGATTGGTCCACTGGATATTGATGTTTCAACTGTTGATGATCCTGCTCAGATGGCTAACAAACTAAATGAGCATTTTGCACCTACATTCACCCATGAGGAGTTATTCAGAAAGGGGAATGCCAGAGGTGAGTTAAACTCTGGCAATCAGCTGGATGATTTTGTAATAACTGAGAGGCAAGTGGAGGAGAAATTGTTGAAGATAAACAAAAAAAGGCACCTGGGGTGGATGGGATCTATCCAGTTATGTTAAAGGAGGCAGCAAAGGAAGTAATCAAACCCTTATCCATAATTATGTGAGCTTCTTTGGACTCGGGGGAGGTACCCATGGACTGGAGATGTGCAAATGTGACCCCAATTCACAAAGGACGATCAAAGGGCAACACAAGTAATTATAGACCTGTTAGTTTAACTTCTGTTCCAGGAAAATTAATGGAGGCACTGCAGGATCATCTAGACAAGACTTCAATTATAGCTTGGACATAGCATGGTTTTGTTAAGGGAAAGTCTTGCCTGACCAATTTGATTGGACACTATGATGTGGTCACAAAGGAACTGGATGCAGGGAATAACTTTGATATCATATATTTGGATCTTAGAAAGGCTTTTTATACTGTTGCACATGGAAGACTGCTGCACAAATTGGAGCAGTGTGGCATTGGAGGAAAATTGCTGCTATGGATAAAGGGATGGTTGAGTGGGAGAAGACAGAGAGTGGTAATTAATGGACACTGCTCATCATGGACTAATGTTATTAGTGGAGTCTCTCAGGGTTCAGTATTGGGTCCATTGTTGTTTTCTGTATTTATAAATGATACTGATGATGGTATATCAGGCTTAATGTCCAAGTTTGCAGACGATAAGAAGGTTGGCAGGGTTGTTAAGGACAATAATGATAGTACGGTACTGCAACAGGATCTAGAAAAGTTGAGCAGATGGGTTGAGAGGTGGCAAATGAAGTTTAACATTGACAAATGGAAAGTACTACATATGGGAAGCAGCAACCCCAGACTGACGTATCAACTCTGTGGTACTACACTGACAGTGGTAGAGAACGAAAAGGACCTGGGGTAATTGTGCAGGCAGATATGAAGTTTTCTGACAGTGCAGACGGTCTGCAAGAGTAGCTCATAGTATCTTGACAATGATATACAGGAATTTTTCTAGCAGGGATAAGGAGGTGATTATCCCCTTATGCTGCTGCTTTGCTTTCCAGGCTGCTGCGTGGATGTCAGAGGAACTGACGAGACTTGTGGAAGCAAAGAAAATACATGGGATGCATATAAGTTTACAGGTGTTACAGATGCCTACAGTAGATATAAACTAGCCTTCAATCAAGTCTCAAAAGAAGTTAGGCAAGCTAAGGTAGATTACAAGGAGTCTCAAGCAAAGAATTCTTTACTTATGTAAACAGCAGAAAGAAGATCCATCGTGTTGGTCCACTATATATGAATGGATTAACTATTGATGTCCTGCTCAGGCTGCAACAAACTGAATGGGTATTTTGCATCTACATGCACACAGGGAATTCTTTAGGGATGGAAATGCCAGAAGTGAGCCAAATTCTGGTGGCAAGCTGAATAATTTTGAGATAACTGAGAGGAAAGTGAAGAAGAAACGGTTGAAGCTAAATGGGAAAAATCAGGCACCTGGGGCAGATGGATCTAGACAGGAATGCAGCTATACTGCAGCCAGAACATGGATTTGAAAAGGACCAATCTGATTGGATACTACGACACAGTACAAGTAACAAAGGAAATGGGTGCAAAAATAATTTTGGCATCATATACTTTGATTTCAGAAAAGCTTTTGATACTGTTGCACATAGAAGACTGCTATACAAATTGGAGCAGTGGGCATTAAGGGTATGTTGCTACTATGGACAAAGGGATAGTTCAGTGGGGGAAGACAGAGTGGTTATCAATGGGCTCTGATCATCTTGGACTAATGTTATTAGCAGAAACCCAGTTTTCAGTATTGTGCCCATCGTTGTGTTTTATATTTATTAAGGATATCAGGTTTATCAGGATTAATGTCTAAATTTATAGATAATACAAAGGTTGGCAGCGTAATTACTCACAGTAAAGAGCATGTACTGCAACAAGATTTACACAAACTAGACAGATAGGCTGAAAAGTGGCAACTGAAATTTAATATTGACAAGTGCAAGGTACTTTGTAGGGGGGGGAATAATTACAGAGTAACATACCAACTGTGTGGTACCATATTCAGAGCATGGAGACAGGTTGCCAGGACAGCAGTTTGGATTTTGTTGATGATATACAGGAACTCTGCTAGCAGGAATAAGGAGGTGGTTACCCTTTGTATATGGTAATGGTTAGGCTGCATCTTGAGCACTGCATACAAGTCGGGGAGTCTCATTTTAGGAAGGACAGGGCCAGTTAGAATGGGTCCAGAGAAGTGCAACAAGATTGGTGATGGAGCAAATGGGTGTTCTTACCAGAAAAGGCTACAATTTTGCAAATTGCAGTGTTTGGAGACTGAGCATCTTAGAAGAGATCTGAGTGAGGTATTTAAGGCCTTGAATTGATTGAGTAATAGTAGCAATGGTAATGGCCAAATAGTGCAAGCAAGCAACAGGCTTTTGATGCACCTGCCAAAAAAAAAAAAAAACACCATAAGAAACAATAAATTATGCACTTCCCGCCTTATGATGGTAACTATCCAGTTGACCTTGGTATTTCTTTAAACTGTCAGCCTCAACTACCTGTGGAGGACTTGTTCCAGTAATCAATGACTTGCTGGAAAACTTCCTACATCCTAGTCTAGACTTCTTCCTCTGTAATTTGAATTTATGGCCCTTAGTTCTGGAATTCTTCATAACAGCAAAATTCCATCTTCATTCATTTTACTAATGCTTTCTCAGAGCCTTATAAACCTCAATCAGGTTCCCTCTGAGGTTCCTGGTTTCCAATCTCTATAGCTCATATAATCAAAGTCCTTACTCATACGGTCGCCCTTTTGCTGAACCCACAATGTGTGTTGCCTGTCTTTGGACTCTTTCAAGAAGCTCAGTGTCTTTTTTTTTTTTTTTTTTCAGATTAAGTCATTATACTTGAAAACAGTATTCCAAATGTGGTTTTACAATGTAAAGGTAAGGCCACTGTGTGGCCTTACACAGTGGAACTATGATCTCTATATCTCTACAGGATAATGTTCGATAAATAACTGATAAGACACAATGGAATTTCCTGGCCACCTGTTTACACAGCTCAGAAAACTTTATCTGCTTGTATTATAACTCCCAGATCCCTTTCTTCCTCTACATTTTTAATTCAACCCCACCAAGTGTATAAGTTCGCATTTTGCTACATTAAAACATAGCTGACACTTTTCTGATCATTCTTGCAACCTGCTCAAGTTATCCTGAAGGAGTGCTGCTTGCACTGATCATTAACTACTCTACTGATCTTTATGTCATCTGAAAATTTTGACATCAAGCCTTCTATCCTATCATCAATGTTGTTTACGAAAACAATAATAATAAACATGAGTCACCTCAATATCCAAATAGGAGATCTTTTTTTTTTTTTTTTTAAATCTCCGGGATAAAATCAAAAAATTACTAAACTACTTATAGCAGAGACTGCAGAAATGAAGATTCAAGAACATTCTATTAACATTCGCCATCCCTACATAATCTCGGACTCGTGGCCTTTGTGCACATGCGCAATTGACAATAATCTCTCATATCAACATATAAATTTAGGGGGGAACATTTGAGATTTCAGTATTATTATCCTTCTGGTGAAAATGTCTCGCAGATGAAAAGTTTGGTCCCTTTGAAGGAGATTTGGGTTTTAATAATAAAAAGATTACGCATTTTAAATAAGGCTTATTTTTGACAGAAATGTGCTCAGTCTTCTTTAGTGCATGGGTTGTCTGATGTCTGGGGCTGGTTGACATTGGCGTGTTCTGGTGCTTGGAGGGTTCACATACGGGAGGTATGAGCATATGGAGGTATTTTAGGTTATTTATTTATTCAAATTTGGTGTTTTAAATTTAATTTTAATTTATTTTATTTTATCCTGGAAACTGAAAAAAGAAGATCTCCTATTTATTATTATAATTAAGAAAAGGGAGATAGATTGAGATTTTCATCTCTCAGTATTTTAAATTATGAAAACAAGAAACATCAATGGTCCAAGAACTGATCCTTGGGGGATCCCACTTCTGACTTTACACCAAGCTGAAGAATATCCATTAATCACAACCCCCCTGCCTTCTGCCCTGGAGCCACCCAGCAATCCATCTTAGAATTTTTTCAGTAATTGCAACATGTTCCTCTAATACAGTAACCTCTCATGAGGGAATGAGTTAAATGCCTTTCTAAAATCCAAATAAACTATGTTGAAATTGTTCCCTACATCCAGCTCATGAGTAACTCTGTCAAAATGGCCTACTACCTTAGTTAAACATGATTTTCCCTTAAGGATTCCAAATCTGTATAAATGTCTCTGGATGTAGTTATGCACAATCCTGATGGAATCCTTCCTCTTGTTCAGACTATACACATAAAGGGGCATAAATTCAATTTGAAGGATGATTGTGGATAGGATGTGCATAAATTTGCCTTCAGCCAGAGGGTGGTTGATTGTTGGAACAAACTCCCATCTGGTGTTGTAGAGTTAGTAGTTTGCATAAATTCAATAAAGAACTAGATAAACTGTTTGACATGACTGAAATGCGAAAGATGAAATGTTGGCCTTCTTTTGCTGATGCTGTATAAGCTCACTTTCTACTACTAATAATATGTATATAAGAAGAAAAGTGTCTTTCCTTCCTTTTATTAAGCTTACTTCTTTACTTAGACAGGGGGGAAAAAAAAAACTTGTAAACTTAATTAACAAGAATGCTTTCTTGAAACAGCTGATTTACAGGAGAAAGCACTTATAATATTTTTGCTAATTTAAAGAAGCATCTGTTATCACAAACCAATTTCTGTGAGTTGATTAAGTCCACATACAAATCTCTAATTTTTTATGGCTTAGTTCTGAATTAAATAATACATTAGCATAAATCATAATTTATGAATCAGTTTGTATTAGCTAAAAGATACTACTGAGATATACAAGTTTATTTTCTTGGTCATTAAAAAAAAAATAAACTAGACCACTACATATTTCAAGAATATAAAATATAAACACATACTGCTTCTTGATCTAGCTTTTTCATTCTCTTGTCTACTTTATTTTTACCAGGGCCCTTTCCATGAAACTTATGGGAGAGATAACGAAAGGCTTCTTTGGCTGTAAGCAAACGACCACTGTCATCTATATATTCTAGTTTCACGTCTGGCTTATATGTATCCTTCTCTCGAAAATCTTGAATGGGACCAGTGTAACGATCTCTTTTTCCAAATTTATCATCTTCACTGAAAAAGAAGACTATAAAATATAACATTCTGTTTCTCAATATAATACATTACATCATATATCAGAAAGAACAACCAATGGCAATTTTCTAAAACCAGTGAAACTACTAAAAAAAATACCATTCTTCCCCCTTTTTTCATTTTGGATTAGCATGATTAAATATTCTCTCTCTCTCTCTCTCTCTCTCTCTCTCTCTCTCCATGCACCCACCTACTCACAAACACTGAGTGATCAATGAATTATAACCACCTACCTAATACCATGTTGGGCCACAATACATACACAAGGATAACAGCCACTATTATCTCCTAGGTACTGACTTCACTAGATGTCTGAAGACATCCGTAGTTTCGACATCCATGCTACCTAAAAGGCTTTCTAGTCTCGGAATGATGATGGTTGCATGTCCATACATCTCACTTACCATTCCAAAACATACCACAGTGTTCGATTAGGTGAATTTAGAGGCCAATCATGACAGGTGATATCTTCACTGTGTTCCTCGAACCAGCTGTGCACAGTGCAGGCCGGATGACATGGTAGATTATCATCTTGAAAGATCTGTTTCTATCTGGGGAAAAAATTCAACATTGCAGGGTGCACATGGTCTCCTAAGAACTGCCTGTAGACCTCATAGTGGGCAGGTAGGTACCCTGTTGTTGCAATAGTGGTACCCGACCACCCACCAATGAGTAAGCCAACAAGCTTTGAAACAGTGCCACCTGGGTGGTGGTAACCGCCGAGAATTAGTAACATTAGTCTTCTCCACTGGTGAAGAGTTACTTATTCAAAGCAGTGCAATACCTTGGCAACTCGCTGTGAAGGTGATCACAATATGAGATATGAATAAATGATGCATTCATACTACCTGAGTGGTAGAAAGGAAGAAGTGCCATACCCATGCATAAACAACCCCTTTCACACTCTTAGACATTCAGTAAAGAAATATTTTTCGATATACCAATTCTTGCTATACATACCTTAAGTATTGCATACAGCATTACACAATGGTGCTAATTATATATATATATAAAATTTATTCTCTTCAAATCCTTATAAGTTATACAGGAGTTTGAGGAGACTTTCTGTAAAAAACAGTAATAGTCGGATAACCAAATGAAGTTACGAAGTACATAGAAACATTAAAAAATTGGCAAAAAACAAAACAATTTTAATCAATTTTAACAAAAAACAGGCTCTGCCTATTCAAACCAAGTTGGACAACTAGATCTTGTCCTGCTTAATGTTTGTAAACAAGTCCCCCTATCCCCTCAGCAAGTGCCTCTTGCTTCAGTAAATTACTATGGCAGTAATTGCACATGTTGGAATTTATAGAGATAACAGTGGAATATGTTATTTAGTGCTTGCCATACTATCATACTTGAAACACCTAACTGACAAATCTGGACAAGCACCGTCTCTGTTTCATTCATCAATGATGGCAACAAATTCATTGATATGCTCTTCAATAGCACACAACTCCAGTGAATGATGATGATGATGATATCCCACTGTGTGGCTGAGTTGTTAGATGTTGTTTCCTCAAACCTCTTAACTAAGGTTGCAATAACACAAATGATGATAATGGCCTGGGTTCACCTCTCACGTATCTTACCAAATTCTTGCTGTACCTTTTCCTTGTGATCTTTTATTAGTATACAGAGGACTTTCTTATTACATCCAAAGACAAGGTCGTTCTTATGAAGTTGATGGAATTTTAATTGACCCTTTTTAATCTCCTACTTCTAAAATTTTAATCTCCTACTCCTAAAGAAGAAAAATCTCACTGTTTCGAAATTTTAATTTCTTGTTGTCAAGAATGCTGGTCTTCCTTATCCAAAGGTAGAACTACTTATAAGTTTTACCAATTGTCTCTGTTTTCAGAAGGCTACTTTGCAGTGGTTCACTCTGAACCCACTCACTTGTTATACCCTTCCGCAATACTAAGCTATTTTATTTCAAGCTTTCACAACAAGGTTTTGTTTTTGTGGCACTCCCGAGAGCGTTCCCCATATATCATTCTACTGTCCAGCTCACAAATCCTCTACACAAAGGTTATTTACAAACACTGGTCCTGTTTTACTTGAAAATATGTGTCTTCTAAAAATAACTTTCAAGCACTGCAAGACTCTTGAGATCTTCTCATTACAGAAGACACGACTTCTACTGACCAAGAAACTACAATCTTCATAAACTCTAAGTGAAATCATAGCTTTAACCAAAAGTACTTATGTAATGCTTTGAATGATTATTGTGACTTGTAAAACACACTTCTAAACTATTGACAACTAAACTTTTGAGATTTGTTTGTTAATTCTATTATTATAGCTTATTGATCTGATACTTTCTAATCAATTGACATGACTGTTCTGCATGGGCCTTATATCTCAATTCTCTGTATATAACTTGTGTAAACCAGATGACTGTAATTGCACTACTTCTATTGAAATACAATTGAGCAGCAGCCTGGAAAGCAAGGGAATTTCAGGGATTGCTGGGAGTCATAGCGGAACAAGTAATTACATGGGCTGTGTTAGGGTAACCAAGAGTAGAAACAGGTGCATGTATACTTGCATGTACACCGATGCTAGGAGTATAGTTAATAAATTCAATGGGCTTGAAGTGCTAGTCAAGACATCAAAGGCAGATATTGTTGGGATATCAGAGACATGGTATCACACAGACATAAGCAGCGCAAAACTAGAATTTGGAGAGTACAATGTGTACAGAAAGGACAGGAAGGGAGGAGGGGGTTATGCTGTTAGTTAAGAACCATAAAATCTAAGAAAGTGCACCCAATTGATGTTGGTGGACAATGCAATGTTGAGTCTGTTTGATGTGACATAAGCACTGGGAAAGGAAAAATGAGAGTAGGTGTTTGTTATAGGCCTAATGAATCTGATGAGTATAATGACCAATTGTGCAGAGAAATAGAGTGGGCCAGTATATCAGAGAGTCTTATAATGGGGGATTTTAATTTCCCAGATATTGACTGGAATTTGTGGGTTGGTCACTCACACACTAGTAAGGCTTTTGTGGATTTATTGGATGATTGTTTTCTACAGCAGCATGTTCGGGAGGCAACTAGAGGGGGTGATACTCTTGATCTGATTATCAGTAATGATTCTTCATGCATCAAGAATTTGCAGATAAAGGAACCACTAGGTGGCAGTGATCACAGTAAATCCCACTTCAGCACACTGTGATCACTGCCACTAGGTGGCAGTGATCACAGTGTGCTGAAGTGGGATTTACTCAAAGAGGTAACTACCATCAAGGGTAAAGGGAAGGGTTTTTGCTTTCGTAAAGGTGACTACGGTGGTCTGAGACAGTATTTAAATTCTATACAGAGGAACAAACTGATGATGTTACCAAAGCAAATTCAAAATGGAAAGCATTCAAAGAATTAATCTTGCAAGCTACTAGGCTTTTCATACCAACAAAAAATATTGTTCAAAATTTAGGCCTAAATGGATGTCAGATGAACTAATTAGACATGTGACACAGAAGCCTATGATAGATATAAGTTGATCTGTAACCAAGTTACAAAGGAGGTTAGGCAGGCAAAGGCAGATTACGAGAAATCTTTGGCAAAGGATGCAAAGAAAAGCAGCAAAGAAGTCTTTACTTACTTAAACTCTATAAGGAAGGGGATGAATCAGATTGGTCCACTTGATATCGATGGTTCAACTGTTGATGATCCTGCTCATAGCTAACAAACTAAATGAATATTTTGCATCGACATTCACACATGAGGAGTTATTCAGCAAGGGGAATGCCAGAGGTGTATTCAACTCTGGCAGTAAGCTAGATAATCTTCTAATAACTGAGAGTAAATTGGAGGAGAAATTGTTGAAGATAAACACAAGAAAGGCACCTGGGGTGGATGGAATCTATCCAGTTATATTAAAGGAGGCGGCAAAGGAAGTAAGCAAACCCTTAGCCATAATTATGAGACTCAGGGGAGGTACCCATGGACTGGAGATGTGCAAATGTGACCCAAATCCACAAATGAGGATCAAAGGGGGAGACAGGTAATTACAGACCTGTTAGTTTAACTTCTGTTCCAAGGAAATTAATGGAGGCACTGGTTAAAGAAGCATTGCAGGATAATCTAGACAAGACTTCAGTTATAGCTCGGACACAGCATGCGTTTGTTAAGGGGAAGTCTTGTCTGACTAATTTGATTGGACTATGATGTAGTCACAAAGGAACTGGATGCAAAGAATAACTTTGATATCATATATTTGGATCTTAGAAAAGTCTTTGATACTGTTGCACATGGAAGACTGCTGCAAAAATTGGAGAAGTGCGGCATTGGAGGCAAATTGCTGCTATGGATAAAGGGATGGTTGAGTAGCAGAAAACAGAGAGTGGTAATCAATGGACACTGCTTTTCGTGGACTAACGTTATTAGTGGAGTTCCTCAGGGTTCAGTGTTGGGTCCATTGTTGTTTTCTATATTTATAAATGATATTGATGATGGTATATCAGGCTTAATGTCCAAGTTTGCAGACGATATGAAGGTTGGTAATGACACTAATGACAGTACACTGCTGCAACAGTGTACTGTCATTAGTGTTAGCAGATGGGCTGAGAGGCGGCAAATGAAGTTTAACATTGACAAATGTAAAGTACTACATATGGGAAGCAGTGGTAGAACACTGACAGTGGTAGAGAATGAAAAGGACCTGGGGGTAATTGAGCAGGCAGATATGAAGTTTTCTGAGCAGTGCAGACGGTCTGCAATAGTAGCTGATGGTGTCTTGTCAATGACATACAGCAATTGTTCTAGCAGGGATAAGGAGGTGATTATCCCCTTGTATAAAGCATTGGTCAGACCACACCTTGAGTACTGTGTACTGGTCCGGAGGCCTCATTTTAAGATGGATGTAGAGCTGTTGGAATGAGTACAGAGAAGGGCAACAAGATTAGTGAATGGAACAAAGGGTTGCTCTTACAAAGAAAGGCTTAAGTTTTGCAAATTACAGGGTCTAGAGACTTGGCACCTGTGAGGTGATCTGATTGAGGTGTATAAAGCCTTGAATGGTTTGAGCACGCTCAATGCCGATGGGATTCTTCCTCTTGCTAAGAATAATCGCCTGAGAGGGCATAAATTCAAATTGAGAAAAGACGGTTGTAGGATAGATGTGCGGAAGTTTGCCTTTAGCCAGCGGGTGGTTGATTGCTGGATCAAACTTCCATCTGTCATTGTAGAAGTTGATAGCTTAAATAGATTCAAGGCAGAACTGGACAAACATTTGGAGCGATTGGATGGGTGAAATAAGGGGTTTTTTTTTTTTTTTTTTTTGGCTGATGCTATATAAGCTTGCTTTCTTGTATCACATGCCTTTGCTAATGCTAATTCCTACTTGATTGATTTAATTGTATTACATTGCATTTTAGGGCAAAAGCCTCAAGTTGCGTAGTGGGTTAACATGTTACAAGTTAGTGCAAATGCACCGGATCTGTTTAGTAGTTAGCTGCAAACAGATCTGATGCATTTGCACTAACTCTTAAGAATGTTAACTCATTATGCAACTCGAAGCTTTTGCCCTAAAATGCAATGTAATTCAAATTACTACACACCATCAGGCATATCTCATATTTTGGAGTCATACTTCGCAACTGCCTTGCCATCATTGCAACCCCAGGGTGCCTGCCCACCGAAGAGGAGCCAATCAGCTCCGAAACGCAGAGAATAAGTAACAATAGTCTTCTCCTATGGCGAAGAGTTACTTATTCCAGGTAGTACAGTATCATGGCAACCTGTGAAGGTATTCACAATATGAGATATACATAATGATGCCAATTATATAACTATTTAGTAGTTAGCTGCAAACTGATCTGATGCATTTGCACCAGATCAGTGTTCAACTATCTGGTGCACTAACTGATCAGTTAGCGCAGCAGATAAATTTGCACTAACTTGTAAGTTAGTGCAAATTTATTTATTTGTTTGACTATTTGTTTATTGTACTGTATTGGTTTTGTTAATGTTGCTTAGTTTGCCTGTGAGTCACATGGCTTTTCTATTTTATAATTTTGTTGAATTTCTCTGTTCTTCCTTTGCTCCTTTCTTTCTTCTTCTTTTTTATATTTCTTTATTTATGTTACTTTATTTTATATTTTTATTTTTTTTTGCTGGTAGTTGAGAAATGAGCTGTCTTAACTATGGAATGGCTAGCACCCACTGGTATTGCACTACCTCCAGTGGTTGCAGGATATTGTCCATTTCAGGACCAACATATGAGATTGTTAAGGTGGGCTACGGTACATACTTAGTTGAGGTCCACCTCCCTGCAGTATAGACAGACACTGGGCAGGCCTTTCCAGGTGATCGCCTTCCCGGTGAGTAAGTGGCCAGAAACAACAACATTACACACCTTTCTGGCCTTTTGCAAAGTTCTGTACGACCACAGTGTACCATGGTGGAGTTGAACTAAGAATTCTGGAGCTGCCCTGCATAAGAAACTTCTGTAAAACAAATGTCACAGACTCAGAATTCTTGTAATTAATCAACAGAGCTGGGTTAGGCAGATCACATGGTGATTAATGGAAAATTAATGCCCAATATGCCTTTTAAAGTAATCTGTACATTGCTTAGTAAAACAGCACTCTGTTCCTATGATAACTAAATAAATTATTGGTTTGCTAAAAAATTCCATAATTCATGGAGTGTAAAAATTGCATTCCTCTACTACCAACAGCATGCATGCATCCATCCATCTATCTATCTATCTTAAATAAATAAATTTACTTATTTATTTAAAGGAAAAAAAAAAAAAAAATCTATATCAATTAATCAGAAGTGTTTCTGAATGTGCAGAACTTGTGGAAAATGTTCTCGGCATGTATCCTAATACACCAGACAGAATTCTAAACAGAAAGAAAATAAAAAGAAAAAATTAATACATGCATACATAAAACAAAAAGCAATGTCAAATAATTTTGGGAACTTGAATAACTCAACACTTACTAAAATTTTTCCTCAATTGTGTAAGTCTGGGCTTGTAGCTGGCTTGGTCTTGGTGCACTTGATAATTTTTTTACTTCTTTATCCAAATATCCTATTAAAGAAGTAAATAAGCTTTTTAATTATATACTCTACTTTAATCATATTAAATACTGGAATAAGTTTAACAAACATTATGAATATTATTAAAATTAATTTCATTTCTCTATTTGATCAGGTAATAGCAAAGATTGTACAAAGAAAAGTTGCCCTTTACTTTGTACAATGTTTTGGTGACATAGCCCTTTGTACAAGGACATGGTAAGCTTGCATCTTGAGTATTGCATTCAGATTGGTGAAGAGAACAAAAGGGTGCTTTTACCTAGAAAGGCTTCAGTTCTGCAAACTGCAGCACCTGTAGGGTGATCTCATTGAGGTGTGTTTAAGGCCTTGAAAGGACTGAGTAAGCTGAATATTAATGGCATTAATCCTCTTGCTTAAACTACACACATGGGGGGGGGGGCGTGGTCATAAATTCAAGCTGAGGAAGAATGGTTGCAAGATATATGTGCAGAAGTTTTCTTTCAGCCATCAGGTGGTTGACTTTTGAGCATGCTCAAACCATTCAAGGCTTTATACACCTCTATCAGATCACCTTGCAGGTGCTAGTCTCCAGACACTAATTTGCAAAACTTAACCCTTTCTTCATAAGAGCAACCCTTTGTTCCATTCACTAAGCTTGTTGCCCTTCTCTGTACTGGTTCCAGCAGATCTACATCCTTCTTGAAATGAGGCCTCCAGACCTGTATACAGTACTCAAGGTGTGGCCTGACCATTGCCTTATACAAGGGAATAATCACCTCCTTATCCCTACTAGAAAAATTCCTGTATATCATTGACAAGACACCAAGAGCTACTCTTGCAGCCCATCTGCACTGCTCAGAGAACTTCATATCTGCCTGCACAATTACCCCCAGGTCTTTTTCATTTTCTACCACTGTCAGTGTAGTACCACAGAGTTGATACGTTGCACTGGGGTTACTGTTTCCCATATGTAGTACTTTACATTTTTCAATGTAAAACTTCAATGTTAAACTTCGTTTGCCACCTCTCAGCCCATCTGCTCAACCTTTTCAGATCCTGTTGCAGCAGCATAGCGTCTGTAGTGTCGTTAACAACCCTGGCAACCTTTGTATCGTCTGCAAACTTGGACATTAAGCTTAACATACCATCATCAATATCATTTATAAATACAGAAAACAACAATGGATCCAACACTGAACCCTGAGGGACTCCACGATGAGCAGTGTCCATTTATTACCACTCTGTCTTCTCCCACTCAACCATCCCTTTATCCATAGCAGCAATTTGCCTCCAATGCCACACTGCTCCAATTTGTGCAGCAGTCTTCCATGTGCAACAGTATCAAAAGCCTTTCTAATATCCAAATATATGATATCAAAGTTATTCCCTGCATCCAGTTCCTTTGTGACCACATCATAGTATTCAATAAAATTGAATATTTTATTGAACAGGCAAGACTTTCCCTTAACAAAACCATGTTGTGTCCGAGCTATAACTGAAGTCTTGTCTAGATGATCCTGCAGTGCTTTTTTAACCAGTACCTCCATTAATTTTCCTGGAATAGAAAGTTAAACTCACAGGTCTATAATTACTTGTGTCAGCCTTTGATTCTCCTTTGTGAATTGGGATCACATTTGCACATCTACAGTCCATGGGTACCTCCCCTGAGTCCAGGGAAGCTCTCATAATTATGGCTAAGGGTTTGCTTACTTCCTTTGCCGCCTCCTTTAATATAACTGGATAGATCCCATCCACCCCGGGTGCCTTTTTTATGTTTATCCTCAACAATTTCTCCTCCACTTTCCTCTCAGTTATTACAAAATCATCTAGCTCACTGCCAGAATTTACTTCACTTCTGGCATTCTCCCCTCCTGAATAACTCCTCATGTGTGAATGTAGATGCAAAATACTCGTAGTTTGATAGCCACCTGAGCAGGATCTTCAACTGTTGAAACATCAATATCCAGTGGACCAATCAGATTCATCCCTTTCCTTCTAGAGTTTACATAGGTAAAGAACTCTTTTCTGTTTTTCTTTGCATCCTTTGCCAAGGATTTCACATAATCTGCCTTTGCCTGCCTGCCTGCCTAATCTTCTTTGTGACTTGGTTACAGACCAGCTTATATCTATCATAGGCTTCCATGTCACCCATTAATTTATATGTATCCCATGCATTTTTCTTCTCTGCCATATGTCTCATTAGTTCATCTGACATCCATTTAGGCCTAAACCTTGAACAATATTTCTTAGTTGGTATGTAAAGCCTAGTAGCTTCCAAGATAAGTTTTTTGAATGCTTCCTATTTTTTTGCTGTTGGTAACATCATCAGTCGATCCCACTGTATAGAATTTAAATACTGTCTCAGACCATTGTAGTTGCCTTTACAAAAGCAAAAACCCTTCCCTTTACCCCTAATGGTAGTTACCTCTTTGAGTAAATCCCACTTCAGCACACTGTGATCACTGCCACCTAGTGGTTCCTTTATCTGCAGATTCTTGATGCATGAAGAATCACTACTGATAATCAGATCAAGAGTATTGCTCCCTCTAGCTGCCTCCCAAACATGCTGATGTAGAAAACAATCATCCAATAAATCCACAAAAGCCTTGCTAGTGTGTGAGTGACCAACCCACAAATTCCAGTCAATATCTGGGAAATTAAAATCCCCCATTATAAGACTCTCTAATTTACTGGCCCTGAGCAGTAAATAGATGTGTAAAATTTTACACATCTATTTTGCAGCCATCCTTTTCAAATTGAAGTTTATGTTCCCTTATGTGAAAGTGTAAGAGAAAGGATATCATCAGCATTTAGTTTAATCAATCCATTTAAAGACTTAAACACTTCAATCATGTGTTTAAGGAATTAAATTCCATTCAATCATTTGTATGGAAACTGGGCACCTTCAATCACTTGCAGGTGTCTACTTCCAAGCACTGCAATATGTGGAGCCAATATCTTTCATGGAAAGAGTAGCCTTTTGTGTCCACTTATCTGGTTGTTCATCATTCTTAAAATGAGACTTCCAGATCTGTATGCAATACTCACATTGTAGCCATACCATTCCCTATAGTGGAATAATTATCTCCTTATCCCTGCTTGCAAAATACCTGTATAATATCGATAAAATCCCATAAGCTGTACCAGCATGTCTACACTGCTCAGAAAATATCATGTCAAACTGCATAATAACCCTTAGATCTCTTTCATTCTTCATAACCTTAACTGTGGTGCCACCTAATTGGTACATCATTCTGGGATTACTGCTCTCTATATATAGTACACACTCTGGCCAAAAATATACGAAACTTTATCAAATTGGGCCACCTCTTTGAGCCACCACTTTATCAAATTGGGCCACCAGCACATTTGCTGTTATTTGTTTCAAATAACAGCAAATCTGCAGTGCTGCATTGATTCTATAAGGTGTTTTAAGTGCATTTTGGTTTAATTGTAACCATTCTTTCAAAAAATATCCGTAGCTATGGCAAAGTTGAAGGAAGAAGACTTCATTGCCGAATATCTCTCTCTAGCATATCCCACACATTCTCAACAGGATTGAGATCAGCTGAATGTGGGGGCAAGAAAGATGGTAGAAATCCATGTCGTGTTCTCTGAATCATTCTTGCACAATTCCAGCATGAACTGTTGCACTGTCATCCATAAAGTTGCCATCACTTTTGGGATAAAAGTAACATTGTAGGGTGCAGTAGATCTGATACAAAATTCAGATACTCCCTGGATGACATTCAATCTTCCATCAGTATCAACAGACCCTGTCTGCAACAACAAAACATTTTGTATACTAGAATATCACATCCGGACGCTTGAGTTGGCTTAACAAGGCAACAGGTTCCATCACTTCACGAGGTTCTCACCATACTCTTTGCTATCATCAGTGCAGAACTAAGTATATCATGATTTGTGTGACCACATGACTTTCTTCCACTGTTCTTGGCACGACTGTAAGAAGTTTTTTTGTTTTTGTTTTACTGTGAAACAAGTCGCTTCCAAATAGGCCAGCAGCTGCCAGTACCCAATTTATTCAATTCCCTGCACATGGCACGGGTTGAACTAGGACAGTTCTGTGCCTGGTTGAATTCAGATGTTATTGCTGCACACTGGATGTCCTATTTTCCATACAGTCCTCTTTAGAGTATGATGGTGTAGCTACTGAAGTACTGCCACTTTTACACCTCTGATATGGATGCTTTTGAGAAACCAGTTAACACTTTTGTCTCTCGAATTATAGATTGCTAAATGCACCCACAATAAGACCTTTTTCAAAGTCTGATATATTACGTGTTTTCCCTATTCTGGCTTAAAATTATTGCAGTCAAACAGCCTGTGTAACCTTTACACTCAATGAAGCAACACATCATCATCCTCATGTCACAGTTTTCGCTGCATCTATTCGCTTTTATTTGCATTTCTTCTGCTTGTGACTGTCAATACAAAGGTTTGTATTGTATTTTTTTGGGCAGTGTGTACACTTTGCATTTATGAATTTTAAATCTGAATTGCCACTTCTCAGCCCATTTGCCTAATTTTTCTACGTCTTCTTACATTCATATAATTTAATTCCTGTCAGATTTAATTCCTGCCAACCTTTGAGTCATCAGCAAAACTTATAGACAATAAGCTTGATATATCTTGATGTAAGTGAGGTCTGCCTCTATGATGGCAGACCTTATATGGTAATTTTGCCATTTGAATCACCTGACAGTCAGAGCATGGGATGGGTTGCCCTGCTCCTTTAATTTATTTCTCTCATCAGATGGGTAAACAGCACTGGAATTAGAAAAAATAAAGGTAATTCAGTTGAATTCACCAACAGGGAGAATGCAATCGATAAGAAGGGAGTGGGGGACAATTAGATTTGTACAATACGTTTTAATCATTCGGGAGGATTTTTAATTTGCAATGTTCTTCGTAGCTTCTTGAAAGGTGAATCAGTTAAGTAACGTCTCATTCTTGATACAGCATTTCTAATGCCAACAAGTTGTTCAGTTGAAGAAAGGAAGACTAATCGGTGCATGCGTCCAAGTGTGGAAATCCTCCTGTACGTAACCAGAAAATCAGTAATTTTTTAATCCTAATAACTTTGTGGTACCCAGAGACTACTCTCATCAAGAGCTACTGAATGATGTATATTTCATGATCGGCTATCCAATGGGTAATAGTATTTTTATAATATTTTATCTACAACTGCAACTGCATTCAGATGGCCACTGTTTGCAAATAGCGAGCTGCAGTTAAGGTCACAGCTAACAGGAGTTAATGCCAACTTACTTATCCCTGCACCACAGGGGAATGCTACACTAAGCTCACGTTATAATAGTGTAATTCATCTGCTATAAATGTTTTAATTAGTGTGACTCTGTTACTGAAAAAGGTTACTCCTGCTGAATTATCTAAAAAGTATCTATATGCATTTGCACTCAAAGCACTTTGCTTAATAACAGTGCATGCCGTCAATACAGCATATTTCTCTGTATAAAATATCTTTAACCCTCCCTGTCCTGACCAGTCTACAGCGGAATTGCACTTTAGGAATATGTGTATCACCTTTAAACGTGATGGATTCTGGTTCCGGTCATCTGATGTCATGTGATGAATGCAAGAAGAATGTATCTATTGTACAGAACTGTACTGCTGAATGTAAAAGGAATCTTTGCTGGGATTGCAGCAGAGCGGGAGATTTAAAACACCTTTCCTCTGTTAAGAGAGCTTGTTGGGGATGTATGCATTGTAGGAAAGCTACTAGTGGAAGTCGCAAACCACAAGTAAGGAAATCACCCAGACTGACTAAGACTGAAGCCAGCCTGGTAAAATCGCAGGATAAATGTACAAGTAGCCAACTCACCAGCCATTCTACAACAAATGATAATGACCTTACTGTATCTCAGGAACGCACTGACAGTGCAATGGCCTCCAGCATAACACAGAAGGACAACCAGACAACTGTGGGCAGTTAAGTTGCTCCCCAGGTTTCCAGCAGTTCCCTAGTCTTCCTCCTCATCATCCAGGAGAATGAACTGATAGTATCCCAAAGAGACGACACAATATACAACTGCTTATCTAATTCTAACCCTCAAACTAATTTGGGTGCGACAGCAGTGAGTGCTACAGGAGAACACTGAAAGCTGGGAATGGATACACAAATGATACCCAGTACTGAAATCGTCAGCCTCCTACCAATCATCCACAAGCATCTCAATCTTTAATCTCAATCTCTAATGAACATTTGAAAGCATTACTAGGAAAAACTCCTATCAAGCATCACAACCATGTCCCAATGGATCCAAAAAATAAATGCGACAAACGTGAAACAACCAATGCTAATGCCCCATGCCACACCTTGCAGTCCCTGATAACCGTGAGAAGTCAGTCCTCTCCAACGACACACACACACACAGTAAAGTCATACAAGTGAATTGCGTCACTAGACCCTGCAGCTTCCCCCCACCTCGTGAGTTTTGTATGTCAGAGGACGCTATAGCTATGAGACATCCTACAAGTAACACATCACCCTCCTGGGCTGACATCGTGGGAGGAACCACACCTAATGTGGCCTACATACATACAAAAGCTTTTGGTTAGTTTGCTAACCTTCATCAGTCAAACAAACAGTTAAGAGTGTGGAACATGAGGGCGTGTACTGCCAATCATGTACTGCGTGATGTGATGGTTAATTGTTGGATGTTGAAGCCTGTGGCTGTGATGCATGTGCCAACACTTGTCATTCATCAAAATGGTTGCTTCAATGATAGGGTGGACATGGCATCCACTGCTCCTGTTGACTGAAGTATTAGAGCATGTGATGTTCAGCAACTCCAATCAGGAGCGCCGCCGGTAGTGGCGGGACCTATCTACAATCAAGACATCGTGGTGTGGGTCAATGTCGTGGTGGATTGACCAGAAGTGTTTGGCAATAGCCGAGTGTTCTGTCTGCTAAGCGGATGGCTCTTTCATGTTCTGAAAGACGTTTTCTGAGCCGTCTCCCAGTTTCCCTAATGTAGCAGCCAGTGCAGTCACGGCAAGAGATGTGGTAGACTAGACCACTTTGTAGTAAGGTGGGAACATGATTTCACTTTAGAGATGAGGGATCGTAACTTTCTGCCTGGGAGTTGTACGCATTTTATCTCATGTGATTTTAGGACCCTAGAAACCAGTCGTGATAGGTTTGGGTAGTATGGGATAAAGGCGCTCGTGGTTGAGTCATTAACTTGGATGTTCCTGTTGGTCGCTACATGGTCATATGTCTGCAGGTCACACCTGTCAAGGGTAATGGTGGGATAGCCACACCTCGCAAGATCCACCTTGACTTTAGCAATCTTGGTGCGCCTCTCATCTACAGAACTAGAGTGGGTCAAGGCACGGGTTACCAAGGTTCGTGCAGTTGCAAGAAGATAGCTGCACGCGTGTGCTGACCGGAAGTCAGCACAAGCGCAGATGTAAATCAAACAATGTAATCCTGAAAGGATTTCTCTACAAACCTCCATTTCCTAAAGAATGTATGCGACATACCTGTCAAAACTTTAGCCACAATAACCTCAAAATTTGGATTGGCTACCTCCATCGAGACTTACAAAATGCTTCAATGAGTAAAGCAGCTCTGCTAGTCGAGCTTAGAAGTTTAGTTCCTGATCCTGTTTACACCAATATAATCCATACCATGTGCTCCCAAGCCGTCAGAGAATCTGAACGCTACTGTACACCCCAAAAACGTAAGTTTGTGTTTTAATTGGCGAGTCCAATGAATCTTGTTATCGGCATAGTACATCTTCCACAAATTGCACACAATTTGTATTGAATTAAGCAACAAACAGTTATCTACAGAACAAGTAGATCTGTTGACTCTGGGTATGAAATTTGCTGTTCTCCCAAGAAATCCACCAATCACTGATATTGCTTTAGGCGTAGAAGCATGTTTAACACATTTCCCTGAAGAAGTGGCAAACACAGTTCGCCTAAAAACTGCAGCAATTTTGCATCATGCCTGCCCTGCTTCTTCAAATCTCAACCACAAACAGATTTCTGCCCCTAAAGCACTGAAACAAGACCCATCCATCATCATCCTACTGGCAGATAAAGGACGTCGGACAGTTGTATTAAATCGCACAGATTACGAGACGAAAGCCCTGCTCATCCTGCAGGACACTTCTGTTTACCAACCCTTAACCGTTCCTCCCACCAAAGCCTTGGAACAATGAGAGTCATAAGTGAACATCCTCGTCAACAGTTGATTTAAACAGAAAAAAATAACAGAATCCACATGTAATTGCCTCCATGCTTCCAGCTGCCAGATTCCACAATTCTATGAATTATCGAAGATCCACAAAGAAGGTATACACCGTTAAGACCCATCGTCTCCTGTTGTGGCTAGCCAAGTTATGAATTAGCGATGTTTGTCTCGGGGCTCCTTTCTCCCCTAGTAGGCAAGACCACCAACACCATCTCCAACAGTAGTGAATTTATAGAACAGATCCGAACCCTATCCATCTCAGAAGATCAAATCATGGCATCATTTGTGTCACTTTTCACCTCCATCCCAGTGGAACTTGCCATCACATGTGCAAAGGAACTCTTGGATAATGACCAAACCCTTGGCAGCAGAACCGAACTAACACCAGACAATATCTCCACCGTCCTCAGACTGTGCTTAACAGGTTGTGCAATTATGTTCAATGACTCCATTTACCAACAGGTGCACAGCACAGCCATGGGTCCCCAGTTAGTTCAGTCATGGCAAACACCGCGATGGAAGAATTAGTGTTGTGCATTTATGAATGAACCAGATCGCATTACCTTTTGGTGTCACTATGTGGATGATGTGTTTGTGGTTATCCCCAGAAATTCAGGTGACTGACTCTTAGGGCACCTCAATTCTTTGTCGCCTTTCATAAAATTCGCCATAAATTTCATAAAATTCATCGAGCTAGAATCGGACAATATCATACCATACTTAGACACCCTTGTCCGACGTGAGGGCACACACTTGAAGACAACTGTCTATCGTAAAACTGGCCAATTTACCAACTTCCGGTCAGCACACGCGCGAAGTCATCTTCTTGTAACTGCACAAACCTTGTTAACCCATGCCTGGACCCACTTTAGTTCTGTAGATAAGAGGCGCACCGAGATTGCTAAAGTTAAGGCAGATCTTGCGAGGTGTGGCTATCCCACCAGTACCTTTGACAGGTGTGACCTACAGACACATGACCACGTAGCGACCAACAGGAACATCCAAGGTAATGACTCAACTGCGAATGCCTTTATCCCATACTACCCAAATCTATCACAACAGGTTTCTAGGGTCCTAAAATCACATGGGATAAAATGCGTACAACTCCCAGGCAGAAAGTTACGATCCCTCTTTTCTAAAGTGAAAACACCGGTTCCCACCTTACTACAAAGTGGTCTAGCCTACCATATCTCTTGCCGTGACTGCACTGGCTGCTACATTGGGGAAACTGGGAGACGGCTCGGAAAATGTCTTTTGGAACATGAAAGAGCCATCCATTTAGTGGACATAGAACACTCGGCCATTGCTGAACATTTCTGGTCAACCCACCACAATGTCGTGATTGTAGATAGGTCCTGCCACTACCGGCGGCGTGCCTGGTTGGAGTCGCTGAACATCACATGCTCTAATACCTCAGTCAACGGGAGCAGTGGATGTTGTGTCCACCTTATCATTAAAGCAACCATTCTGATGAATAAGAAACGTTGGCAAAATGCGTCATAGCCACAGGCTTCAACATTCAACAATTAACCACCACATCACGCAGTACATGACTGGCAGTACACGCTCTCATGTTCCACACTCTTAACTGCCAGTTTGACTGATGAAGGTTAGCAAATTAACCGAAAGCTTTTGTATGTATTTAATTTAATATACGTGTGTTTTTCCTATTAATATTAAATTTGTCATTACTTATTCTGCCTCTGTTTTGCTCTGCGTAACGTAATAATCCAAAATAATAATAATGAATCAAGAGTGCACAGGCCTCTTTAATCATGCAATATTTATGTCAATGAAGCAAGATGTTGAATGGCGCATTCTCATTTTGCCCTATGTTTTTTTTTTCATCTATAGTAATCTTTACTACCAAAACAGCAAAATAATCATTGAATTCATGAGGTGATTATTCACAGAGTTCACGACAGGCATTATATCCCACTGGCATTCTAATTTTAACCCAATAAAAATATTTTGACCTTTTCAAAATGAGAGAGAGAGAGAGAGAGATTAAAAACATGGCAATAAACACCCAGTGTACACAAAGGGGATCAAAAGGTGGAACGAGTAATTACAGACCTGTTAGTTATCTTCTGTTCTGAGGAAAATAATGGAATCACTGGTTAGATAAGTACTGCAAGACCATCTGGACAGGAATGAAATTATACTGCAGTCACAGCATGGATTTGTTAAGAGGTGATTTCGTCTGATTGGATACTATGATGCAATAACAAAGGAATTGAATGCAAAAAATAATTTTGATATCATATACTTGGATTTCAGGAAAGCTTTTGATACTTTGCACATACTCTGCTGTATAAATTGAAGCAGTATGGCATTAAGAGCAAGTTACTACTATGGATAAAGGTTTGGTCGAACAGGAGAATACAGATAGTGGTTATTAATGGACACTGCTTGCTGTGGACTAATGTTTAGTGGAGTCTGCCAGGGTTCAGGGCTGGGCTCATTGTGTAAGTTTGACATCTAGAAAAATTAGACAGATGGTCTGAGAAATGGCAGTTAAACATTGAGAAAATGAAAATTTGTCAATGTTTAATAAAATTGAAGTTAAACATAGAAATGCAAGGTACTGCATATGGGTAGCAGTAATCCCATATTAATGTACCAACTACATGGTACTACACTCAGGGTAGTGGAAAATGAAAAAGACACAGGGTAATGGTGCAGTCTGACATGAAGAGTTCTCTGAGTAGTGCAGACAAGCTGTCAGAACTGCTCATTGGGTTTGTAAATGGTATACAGGAACTTTGCCAAAAGGGATAATGATCCCATTATCCCATTGTACGAGCCAATGGTTAGGCCGCATCTTGAGTACTGCATACTAGTCTGGAGGCCATGTGGAGAAAGGATGTAGATCTGCTGGAATAAGTGCAGAAAAGGGCAATGCGATTGGTGAGAGGAACAAAAAGGTACCAAGAAAGGTTTCAGTTCTGAAAATTACAGCACCTGGAGACTAGGCATCTGCAAGGAGATCTGATTGAGGTATTTAAGGCTTTGAAAGAATTGAACAAGCTTAATGCTGATGCCATTCTTTCTGTTCCTCCTGAAAGGGTTCAGGTTTTCAAGTTTTGATTCAATTAACCAGTGATGCTATGAGCAGAAACCATTGTACTAAACTTTATTAAATTGTTTTCTTGTGTACCCCAGTATGTGTACTGCACACTTTGGGAAGCACTGTGCTAGGGAAAAGAATATTCTAAATCCATGAACCAGATGACATCATAGGGCCGAGAATATACAGGATCTATTAGCAGGGAATGATCACCCAGTTCTAAGTTGGATGATGTGAGAGGTAATAGTCGTTAAAGGCAAAGGATTGAATTTTAATTTGAGGAAGAGAGATTATGACAGCTTAAGGTGCTACATGGCCTCTATCAATTGGATGGTAAACGCACAGATTCAGATGTCTAGTATCATTGTTGCTGGCTCCAGGGTTGCCCCATTTGCCACCGAGTCCTCTGTACTGGGCATAGCCCAAGCAGTTACTTCTGCCCAACAACAGAACAATATACGCCAATTGTTGAGTGCCCCACCCACAACCCTAATTTCTCAGACCCCTTGTTTTTTTTTGCTGGCATCAGTTGGCTGATGTGAGATTAGTCCCCCCTTTATTATTATTCTTTATTTATTTTTCTTCCTGGTGTGGACTGCCAGGGAGGGGGTGGTGTCACGTGATGGCTCCCAATGGTATTGCACTCCATCCATTGGAAGTGGAGTTGATGCACAGTTAGTAAAGTAGATGAAGGTCCAGCTCAAAGAGCCTAGGGACAGGGAAATAGGTGGCAAACAACCCCCCTGTGGATGTTTTCTCCTGGTGTCAAGCGTGAACCGTTTTTTTTTTTTTTAAACACATTTAACATGCACGCAAACACATACATTACAGGTCCATTTTGTAGATGTTCCATTTAATACAGAATATATGGTGGAGATGGACTAGTCTAGGTGCCACCATAGACATTTATATACAATGACCCCCATCCCCAGCTACGTGGAGGCCCCTAATAAGTAGTAAGTGAAAGGAGTTGGTAGTAGTGGGAGAAGTCTGGGATGTTTGGGTGGGTAAGAGGATAGTAAGTTGGGAATGGAAGACGGCATTTCCTAGAAAACTAAGTGATGAGAGTAGTAACAAATTACAGATTGTAGTGATGGACAGTGAGTCGATCCTACCCCAGAAAGGGATCAGTAAGTCCACCTAGTTGTGGGTCCCTGGAGGGGTTGATATTCTACCCTCTAAGGGTTAATGAGTGGTTCTCTGGTAGGGGGCCTACTAGGCTGAGGCCTGTTTCCCACTCAGCGTGATTGAGTGGGAGAGTCAGTTTATGTAATCACATCCCAATATGGGGTTAGCTGTCATGGTCTGGAGTGCCTTTCAAGTTTGGTAGTCATCGTCAGTTGGTTCCTCTTGTTGGGAATCCTGCTAGGATATGGGTGGAACCTGCAGGCTGGTCATGACCGAGTAGGATCCTAGTTTGGGTGAGCCAACAGACATCGCTGTTTCAATACACATTCTGTGAATTCATTGAATGCTGTTTTCCTTGTTTGTATAAGTAGAGTTGCCTGTTCCGGTGCATATGCCTTCGTGAGAGTTTGAAGAGGCATTTGCAGGTTTTGGTAAATAGGACAGGTGAAGGTAATATGGTGGGCTATCTGTGGCATTCTACAGGTGCAGGCAGGGTTTGTACCAGGCCCAACATATGAAGTTTCGTGTTGAGGCTTCCATGTCCAGTTAGTAGAAAAGTCATGTTTAAGCTTGGTATGAATCTTTCGTTGAGCTGTTTGTGGTGCTCCTGCAATGTTGGCATGTAATTATGGGTGGTTCTTCCAAGTGGGTTGGCAGCCCAGGAATTCTGCCAGATGGCGATCAGTTCACATCTAATTTATTCTTTTCGTCTCTTCTTGGGTGGTGTTGTTCAGGTCCAATGCTATGATGTTGCTGCGGCATGGGAGGTTCCGTCCCTTATGGTATATTAGATAATGGTATGCCACCTTGAGTTGAAGAGGTAACTTGCCAGATAGGACTTGCAGCACAGCAGGTCCAATCTGGATATACAATAAAGATTAATTAATTAAAAATGCATTCATAGTAGAGCTTTAAGGTTAGCCCCTTCAGACCCCCCAGGAGCTTGCCAGCATATTTTTTGATCTTCTCCTTGATGTAGTTGGCGTGTTCTCTGAAGGATAGCTTCTCATCCAGCAGGACTCCAAGATATTTGTAGAGTCAAGCTTTATTCGTTGGTTCCGATACTTAATCTGGGAGGACTGGTTGGGTTTAGGTGTCCTTTGAGAAGCAGCTGAGACTGCATGTTTGTGGTTTTCATACCACTGTGAGAGATCTTCCAGAACACTGTTGGCTGCTTCTTCAAATTGTTATCTCGAATCCCCATGCAGAACCATAGCCAGATCACTGGCATAAGCTATCTTCATGATATTTGGGTGGTGTTTTGATAGCTAGGTGTTGAATGCTGCATTCCATGCAAGGGGACCCTAAATGTATCTTTGTGAGCAACCCCTAGTTGAAGGTCTGGTAACTTTCTCAATAGGTGTTTTGACCACAAGGTGGTGGTCGTCCAGTTAGTTAGTTAGTTAGTTAGTTGAGTTTTATTGGCGCATCAGCAACTTAGGCTATAATGTGCCAAAACTTTGTCAACAAAATTAGTAAAACATTCAGTGACCTAATGAGTTAGGTCAATAAGTCAGAGTATAAAAACAATTGAAAACTGTAAAAGACAAATATCTGTAAACGAGTAACAATAGTAAACCTTAAAATAATAAGATTTTTTTTTTTTTTTTAAATATGAGTAAAAAGGTTTACTGTTTTTAGGAAACTAAAAATAGCAGACACATGGTCATTGTCGGATAAAATCTGACTGAGTGTATATGGCTCAGTCAGATGGTTAAAAGCGGTATAACGAGCATTTCTAAAATTGGTACAGTCACATAAAATATGTTTGATAGATAAAATGGTGTCGCACTGCTCGCACATAGGAGGGTCATCAGCCCTCAGCAAAAAGGAGTGTGTTAGATGACAGTGTCCTATGCGGAGCCGAACAGTGGTTCGGCTCCGCAAAGAACAACTTCCTCTTTGCGATCCCTGTGTAAGCTGGACCGCCATGGATGGATCATAGGCTTAATTCGACATAGTTTGTTTGTAGTAATCAGTCGATGCCATGAATCTTGCCACTGAGATTGTAGGTTACTACGGATCACTTGCCTGTAGTCTGTATAGGGGACTAAAAGGTCAAGATTATCCGTCAGGGCTGCCGATTTGGCTGCAGTGTCAGCAAATCATTTCCTCTAATCCCGATGTGACTGGGGATCCAGCAGAATCGGATATCGAATCCACTTACAAAGAGGCTGCATATTATCTGCTGGATTCGGGACAGGGTTGGATGATTAGTGTGTGACATCGCTGATAAAGCCTGTAGTGCACTCACTGAGTCGGCATATATAATACTCCGTTAGTAACGGTGTTTTCTTATGTGATCTAGAGCTAACTCTATGGCATGCAGCTCTGCAGTGTAAATGCTGCAGTCAAGGGGTATCTGCTCTGATACGGTATTATTTGGAAAGACAGCAGCAGATCCCACATACGATTCTGACTTCGAGCCGTCTGTGTAAACTGGCAAGAAGTCAGAATGTTCTGCACGGTGTTGTGAATAGAGCTGAAGGTAGACAGAGGCTGGAGTATTAGACTTCGTCGCAAGTTTGAGCGAGAAGTCACATGCTGGTGTTTGTGCATGCCAGGGTGGAAGGGGCTCCTTTGGTGATCGAGCGACCTTGGCTACCAAGATGTTAAGCTCATTGAGTAGCTCTTGAACACGAATGCCGAATGGGCGATTGGCGGTCCGCCGTGTGTTATAAAGATTTTCCCATCGTGGCTCGAAAACGGATGTCCACGTGGGATGGTCCGGCAGGAACTTCAGCTTGAAGGCATATTGTAGAGACAACTGGATTCGTCGAAGCGACAAGGATGGTTCATTTGCTTCGACATACAGACTTTGAACAGGTGATGTTCGGAATGCACCAGTAGCGATACGAATGGCTTGGTGATGGATGGGGTCAAGCCAACGAACAGCGCTATTTCTGGCAGATGCATACACCTGAGACCCATAATCTAATTTTGAGCGTACAAGTGCACGGTACAGACGTAGTAGAGTGCATCGGTCTGCACCCCAAGAGGTAGAAGAGAGAGAGCGGAGAATGTTAAGCCCTCTCGTGCACTTTGTGCGTAGCTGACAAATGTGTTGAACAAATGTCAACTTTTTGTCAAAAATGAGTCCCAGGAATTTTGCCTCTGATACAACTGGAATGGTGCTTTGTCCAAGTCGTAATTCAGGCTCAGGGTGGAGGTTACGTTTGCGACAAAAATGGACGCAAACGGTCTTCTCCGGTGAAACCATTGGCCGTGGCCCAGATGTTAACACGGTCAATAGCTTGTTGCAGTTGTCTCTCAATAACCCTCATATTGCATGATTGAGAGAATATGCTGAAGTCATCGACATAGAGTGCACTGTTTACAGTTGGAGGAAGTTGTTCAGAAATAGAATTTATTTTAATGGCAAAAAGCGTAACACTTAAGACAGATCCTTGTGGTACCCCCTCCTCTTGGCAAAAAGGCTGCGAAAGGGAGGATCCTACACGAACTTGGAAATAACGGCAGGATAAAAAATTTTTAATAAAAATGGGAAGGTGGCCTCTCAGACCGAGATTGTATAGGTCTTTTAAAATACCAAATCTCCAAGTTGTGTCGTACGCTTTTTCCATGTCAAAGAACACCGACACCAAATGTTCTCTTTTTAGGAAAGCATCTCGGATAGATGTTTCCAGTCTAACTAAGTGGTCCAATGTGGACCTATTTCTTCGGAAGCCGCACTGAAAGCGGGAGAGAAGGTCATTCGATTCTAAATACCATAAGAGCCGAGCATTGACCATTCTCTCCAATATTTTGCACACACAGCTGGTCAGAGCAATAGGACGGTAGTTTTTTGGATATTTAGGATCCTTTCCTGGCTTAGCAAAAGCAAGAATAGTTGCCTTGTGCCAGGTTTCCGGAAAGTGCTCCTCGAGGAAGATTCTGTTGTACAGGAGGAGCAGACGGTCCATGGATTCTGGTGAAAGATGTTTGATCATTTCATAATGGATGTTGTCTGGTCCAACAGCGGTAGCCTTTGTACGGGCGAGTGCTGTTTTCAGCTCATGGATATTAAATGGCCCATTGTATGGGTGGGATCCCTTCGATGTGAATTTAAGGGCCTGTTTTTCAGCGTTGCGCTTTAGGACCAGAAACTCTGGGGAGTAAGATGATGTTGCGGAGATGTTAGAAAAAGTTTCCCCAAGAGCATTCGCTATTGCAGTAAAGTCTGCAATAGTACATCCATTATATTCAAGGACCGATGAGGGGTGCGCTGTGTATTTTCCCTTCATTTTCCGGATTTTATCCCAGACTACCTTAGAGTTGGTAGACTGGTTAATAGATGATGTAAAACGGATCCACGATTCCTTTTGACTCTGACGACAGATGTAGCGTGCTTTGGCTCGTGCACGTTTAAAGGCTATAAGGTTGGTTGTGGTAGGATATCGGCGGAGTATCCCCCACGCTTTGTTTTGAGCCTTTTTTGCTGCTGTGCATTGTGAATTCCACCAGGGTTTGGGAAATGGTGGAAACCGGGCAGATGTTTTTGGAACAGTATTCGCAGCTGCTTGGACAATATTTTCTGTGATGTACTTAACTGCATCATTGATAGGCTCTTGACTGACTGTACTAAGATCAAAATTTGCCTGATATTGGAAGGCAGTCCAGTCAGCCTGATCAAACTTCCACCGTGGTAACCTGAAGGGAAGACATGGTCTCCCACTGTGTAACAAGGTTATCACAGGGAAGTGATCACTTCCGTATGGATTCTCCTCCACTTCCCAAGTGAGTGAAGGGAGCAGAGAAGGGGAGCAGATAGAGAGATCAATGGCAGAAAACGTACGGGTAGGCATGTGGAAAAAGGTGTTTGTTCCAGTATTTAGAAGGGAAAGGTCATTGTCATTGAGCATACGCTCTATGACTCATCCCCTTCCGTTGACGTTAGCACTACCCCACAGGGTGTTATGTCCATTCATATCCCCGAGAAGTAAGAAAGGGGGAGGCAACTGCGTTAGAAGATCATCAAGGTCTGCCTGGGAGATGTCGGTCCCAGGTGGCAAATAAATAGAGCATACAGTTAATAAGAATCCCACTGAAAGGCGAATTGCAACAGCCTCTATGCTGGTTGTAATTAGCAAGGGCTGCATTGGGGTATGGTTACCCACAAGGATAGCCACTCCCCCATGTACAGAGCCGTCCGCAATTCTATCCTTTCGAAAAACTGTGATGTTGTGCATGGTGGGATCATCATTTGCCTTTAGATATGTCTCCTGCAAGCAAAAGCAAACTGGCTCGTGCTTTTGCAGGAGGGCCTTGATGTCATCTATATTTCGCCGGAATCCACGACAATTCCATTGTAGGAATTTAGCCATTATTTTGGCTTGGTGGGTCCATCAGGCGGCTTCCGAGGTGCTGAGCGCTTACTTTTGTCAGTCTTGGATTTATCTTTTTTGGGGAAGAAAGGACGCTGTCCCGTGTCCATTTCCTCCTCCGCAAAGAGTTCCAAGACTGACTCTTCGGGTACCTCCTTCTGCTCGACATCCATCTTTTCTTGGGTACTAGGGGGGACTTCCCCTTTCTTATTCTTTTCTTTCATAACTACCTTTGTAATTTGTGGAGCATTAGGAGGTACCGATATAGGAGTGGCAGCTGATTGGTCCTTCTGTGTAGGTTTTTGCGAACTTAAGAGATACCGCGCGATGGGAGTGAAAGACTCCTTTGGAGGAGGAATGGTCATGTCCGTCTGAGTCCCGACGGAACACCTCCCTGCTACCTTCTGGGCGTAGGTTGGTCTGTTGATATTCAGGGGTTTGACCGATTTCCTTGCCTCCTGGTATGATATATTTAGCTCTGCCTTCAGCCGTTGAATTTCTTTTTCTTCTTTCCACCTCTGGCATGCTCGTGAGTAGGCCGGATGTTCGCCCTCACAGTTAATACAGGTGGGTTTTGCGGCTGAACAAGCTGTTGTATCGTGGTCCTTTGCACCGCATCGAACGCATGCAAGGACTCCACGGCAGGCCATTTGAGAATGTCCATACTTCTGGCACTTAAAGCACCGTAAAGGGTTCGGAATGTATGGACGCACTGAACAGTTGATGTATCCAGCTTTAATCTCGTCAGGAGGTTTAGGAGTGTTAAAAGTCAGGATTACGCTCCTGGTTTTAACAATTTTTCCATCCCTTCGCGCAGTGATTCTCTTGACGGCAATGACTCCCTGTGGTTTTAATTCGGAGCAGATTTCCTCCTCGGTGACGTCGAGAAGGTCCCACTCCGAAATGACACCTCTCGATGAATTGAGTGTTCTGTGTGGTGTCACTGTTATAGGGATTCCTCCGATTGATGTTACTCGGAGTAGATGTTCGGATTGCCTGTCATTTTTTGTTTCAATTAAGAGGTCTCCAGAACGGAGCCTCTTAACTGATTTGGGAGAACCTACTAACCCATCTAACCCTTTTTGAATAAAAAAGGGCGACATTTTACCAATCGGTTTTTCACCGGTGGAATGAATAATTAGGAATCTTGGGACTGGCCCTGATGATGATGTTTCAGTTCGCTGCCTCTTTGGTGCAATAATATCTGCCTCTCCGTCTATGTTTTCAGATAGGGACCGGGTTGGGGCCCCTGAAGAAGTAAGTTTATCAGGATTCATGGAAATTTTTAAGTTGTTCAGTGCCCGGGCTCCCCACCCACCACGGAGCCCAAAGGGACGCCCACAACCCGGCATGCAATAAATGCACTCGGGAGTGGGACGCCAGGGCTACCCAGACACTATACCCGCACCGCCGCCAGCCTGAATCCTGTCCCTCGGACCATGAGGGTAGGGGCGTGGCATTGACACGGTTGACCCTCGCAGGCGAGCCTACTAGCCGATTGATCCTAGCCGGGCCTTCCAGGACTACCCGTCTTGTCGAAGCAGGGGCCAAAGTGGTGTATTGAAGCTGGACCCCTCAACCACCAGGATCCCCCTTTCCGAATTTCCACGGGTCGCAGCGCACGGCCAACACACCGGATTCCATTGATGTAAGCCCGGAACCTAGGCTGTGGGCGTTGGATCCCAGTGATGCTAGTCTGGAAGTCCAGCAGCGTCACTGGGAGGTCCCCTCACCACGTACAGGTGCCCACGTCGAGGGGGGTCGTCCAGGTAGGTGGACGCTAGGCGATACATTGGTGTAGACGCCCCTGCCTCTCAGATACATTGGTGCAGACAGCCATGCCAATGCCCTGGCATGCCTCCTCGACATGCCAGGGCATTTTCCGGATTTGGCAGACCGGATGGCCTCCCCGATTTCATCTTTGGTGATAGGTTCAGCAAGTGGTATGCCTGCACATGCAAGGGTGTCTCGATTGCAAATACATTAGAATTATGGTATACGTTTAAAGTTATATTCACAGAAGCCTTGAATACATTTATACCATAAGAAAATATAGCACGAGGTGGAATCCAAGACAGATGTACAATGAACTAGGCAGTTTAACTGGGCAGAAAAAAGATGACATGGAACAGATACAGAGTAATAAAAAGTAACTTATAACATCTAAAATCGATCTATAACAGTACCGGCTAAGACAGCCAAGAGTGGGAACAAGGAGTTTTTTAAGTATACAAAGAGAAGAAAAATCGATTTGGTCCTCATGTAATTCACGACTCTTGCATAATTTTTGGGACATTCAATTTTTTGACGTGTTAGAATATATGCATAATGCACTTATTATCTTCACCACGCCCATCCATCCACACGTAATAACTCAGCTCCCAGTGGATGGATTTCTATGAAATTTCATAAAAATTTGGTAATTATTATTTCTTTGTCCTTCCATCTGCATGTAATAACTTGTTGACTCCCAGTGAACTAGTTTTTCACAAAATTTTATAACTGACTTTTTTGAATGATTTGTTGAGCATTCCCAATTTCATTATTATATTGTAACTGAAGCACTAGATATTATGTTTGCTATAAGCTGGTTGCAAGAATGAATGGGCTTGAATTTGGTTTTTATGGCACAAAAATGACTTTTTAAAGCTTAAAAAGATCAAGCTTTTGGTAACCTTTAAAAAGATTACCTCATTGAAGGGTTATATACAGTCCGACCTCTCTTTAACGAACTTCCATGCAGCAAATTTTTCTATGTAGCAAACTTTTTTGATTTCCCCTTGGTCATTACATTGAAAATAGTTTCCATATAACGAAGAAAATATGCATATGATGAAGTTATGTCAAGAGACCTGGGTATGCATTGTTCACACCTATGGCCTTTAGGCAATACAGCTGATGCTGTGGAAAGCAGGAATTAAGAGCTAAAGTGTTTAATTTTTAAGAGCATTCCACAATTTAGTGTTGCCTGTAAAGCCATTACTGTACCGAGAAGTCATGGTGGTCAACTGCTATCTATGTGCTGTCCACAGTTATTCGCTCTGGTCAATCTGTTTCCAATTAGAGAATTAGGAGAGAGTGATTTTCCTTTATCCCAGAAATTCATTTGTTGTTTCGCAGAAATGAGTCATCCACACTTTCACTAAATTTTGCCCGTCTCTGTATGGCAGGTACAAGTCCCTAAATTAGTTTTGTTTTAGCTGCTGTGCAAGTAACCTTACAATATCTAAGAGGAAGTCTTTGAGTGTAGTGGAAAAAGTGGAAGTGCTTAATTTTAATAAATCAGCGGTTCCCAAACTGTGCACCGCAGAATATTTTAAATTTTCGAGGGAAACACAGCAATACTCAACATCTGTCGGACACCGCGCGAACTACCAACTCGAGGCAGTTCACAGTTTCAACATTTATTATTATTATTATTATTTATTCATTTTATTACATATGCTTCACCCCTGAACAGCCTTCAGCTAGGAGGGTGCCTATATACATTTATACATTATAAGTTAGAGAGCAAACATAGAAATCGTACATCTAAAGTGAGCAAATAAAGCAGATATAAATATATACAATGACACAAGCAAAAGATAGAGACATATAAAAACATACGCGTCCTAATATATGCATTTACAGCAAATACATATACATACATTTATTAGTATAGATCAGGGCGTTAAGGAAAAAAAAAAAAAAACCCAACCCACTTTAAAATTTGGTATCAATGCCAATAGTGACACGGTTTTTCAGAATGTCAACCATGTTTCAATTCTCAAACTGTTTGAGAAAACTGGACCAGTTGGAAGCATGTGAAATTATGCCTGTATGAAGATGTAGATGAAGCCATTTTTAAGTGGATGACGTTGATTTCAGACCAAAACATGCCGATATCAGGGCCATTAATAAAAGAAAAGGAAATGGGCATCTTTTCTGGGGCATAAAACATTCTGGTTGGCTGGACAAATTTAAAAATAGTAAGGAGAGAATTACAGTCGTGGTTGATGCAAATATGGCTGGTAATGAAAAAATGAAGATTTTGGTAATAGGCAAAAGTAAACAACCCCGATGTTTCAAAGGAGTAAAGTTGTTAGAGTTGGACTACAACAAAAAAGCTTGGATGACAAGTGGAATTTTTGAACAGTGGATTTTAAATTTCGATAGAAAGCAAAAGAAAAAAGAAAAATCGGTTTGATTGTCGAAAACTGCCCACCTTCACTCAATAATTTCGAAACTAACAAGTGTGAAGTTTATTTTCTTCCCTCCGAATATCTCATCTAAATTGCAGCCAATAGACCAAGGCACTATCAAGAATTTGAAAATGCACTACCGAAGGCACATATGAAAATAGAAACCAACCAACTTATAGATTCTGCTATAGATTTGTGGAGGTGCATATGAGAGTTTGAAAAAGTGTGGAGTCAAGGTGTGACAGAAACAATGATTAAGAATTGTTTCACAAAAGCAGGTTTTGCTAAAACACCAATTAACAGTGATGAGAGGGATGAACTGCTAAAAGACAATGAGCAACCTTGGGAAGAACTCCAAGCGAGAGGTTTGATCAGTGGAGAAACTGTTCTTGAAGAATCTTTAGGAGTTGACAACAATGTCATAGTAGCTGAATATCCGAGTGACTCCAACATTTTGGAGAGTAATCAAAGAACTAGTGACAATAACGACGATGAGTTGGATGAAAATGAGGGCAACGAAGGCAATATTAAACCTTCCAAACATGAAATGTTGGCAGCGTTTGAAACTTTGCATCAAGGCCTTCGGTGTGAAGAAAATGTGACAGAAAATATATTTGAGTGCTTAAAAACAAACATTTTTATGAAAGATGTACAGTAAAATCCAGTGTACAACAAAAAATAATCAAATATTTTACAACATAATTCTTAAGTGTACTAATATATTGTGCACATCATGTAAGTAGTAATTTCTTAATATGTGATATTAATAAATTAATTATTTTAAAATGTTAGAAAATTTATTCAATCCCACTTATTTCTGAATGTTGAATTACAAATTTTGGAGAGTTTGTTTGTTGCTTGGTTTTTAGGAGCATTAGCAACTATGGCCATATTGCTCCGGGAATATGCGGTGGTCATTCCCTGACCTTTCCGCACCCTCCGTATTTGGTGGTGACGGGCTCGAACCCTGGTCTAATCAAGAAGCATGTGCTATGAACTGCTGCTCCTTCCCACCTGGCTACAGAGGCGCCTTTTTGGAGAGTAATCAAAGAACTAGTGACAATATCGACGATGAGTTGGATGAAAATGAGGACAACGAAGGCAATGAGTTGGAATATTGTTAAAAAGGTCATATTTCTTTATAACGAATTTTTTCAGGCAAGTGATCAATTTCATTATATGAATGTCCCATTGTATGTACATCAATAAATAAAATTTGGTATAAGAGTAAAAAAACACTGTTTACATCAGTGTTTCTCAACCTTTTTTGTTTGTGTACTCCCAAAGAACCACGTTCTTATTTTTGTACCTCCATATATGTATGTCTACTATATTTTACTACAAGTAAACCTCTACACTTGAATTCTAAGTGCTTACAGTGAGTTACCCTTTTTTGTACTTATATAGTAAAACAGATGATAAGACCCCTGTTATGCACGTTTTGTGTTGCGCAACAAATTGTCGAAATACAGACATTTATTCTCATTATAATATCACTTCTACAAAAACAGTGTTTAAAAGAAATACAAACATTTATTTTCATTATAAATATCACAATAGTGTATATACAACAATACAAAACACGCTTAAGTAAAAAATCGGATAAATCATCACTTAGCTTAATAATGGAAATAATGTAATTAATACAAAATATGGTTAAGTAAAAAATATGTTTCGATTGTTCCAAAATATTTTTGTTTCTTATTAATCTCTCGCGTAACTCCTGGGGAGCTCCTGCATACCCCCAGTTGAATAATGCTGGTCTATATTATATAAGAGTATACATATTAATAGCTTGTAAAAAATTAAAAACTGCTGACGCATGATCATCATCAGAAAACATCTGACTGAGTATATACATGGCTCAGTCACAGTTAAAAGCAGTGAAATGTGCATTTCTAAGATTGGTACATTCAGTTAAAGCATGCTTAACGGATAAAATGGTGTCACACTGCTTGCAAATAAGAGGTTTATTGGCCCTCGGCAGAAATGGAATGAAAGCTGAGGAAGATTAACTTCCTCTTTACAATCCCTGAGAAGACTGGACTAACATGGTTTGATTAGTCTTAATCTGATATAGGTTGTTTGTCATGCCACAAATCTCGCCACTGCAAATATATCTTATTACGGATTATTTGCCTGCAGTCTGAATAAGAGACTGACAAGCCATGAATTATTCGTAAGGGCTGCTGATTTGGCTGATACTGCAGCCAAATCATTTCTGGTAACACCAATGTGGCTGGGGATCCAGCAGAAACAGGACACCAAATCCACCTTATTAGAACGTGCATATCTTCTGCTGAACAAGGGGTTAGGTGAATATTGTATCTCATCACTGATAAACTCTATAGTTTGCTCAAAGAATCAGTATACAGGCTGGCCTCGATTAATGCGATTAATTCATCCCGCGAGCGCATTGCGCAAACACATTAATCGAATATAATAATCAATAGGAAAAATTATAATTGGTCCTTGACCTTCTGGAATGTCCATAAAGAATTTTAAAAATAACTTTTAAACTGTATACAATGTAAAAGATAATGAAAATAATTATGGAATTAAATGTTTATTGCATAAAACAGCGGTTCCCAAACTGTGCACCGCAGAATATTTTAAATTTTCAAGGGAAACACAGCAATACTCAACATCTGTCGGCCACCACGCAAACTACCAACTCGAGGTAGTTCACAGTTTCAACATTTATTATTAAGTTGTTTGTACCTAACTACTTAATAAAAGGAACTGTTAGGTATTTCTTTTGGTCTAGGTGCACTGTGAAAAAATTACTGAGACACCAAGGGCACCGTGAACCGAGAAATTTGGGAACTTCTGACATAAAATACACAATGCAGAAATGACTGTTGCGGAAATATTTGAACAGTGTTAACTTTCTCTTTTCATCAATCAATTTCCGATAGCGGACAACAATCTTCTCTGGGCCCTGGCAAAATAAATATTGCAGAGAACCTCAAACCTTTTGTTTGGGGTTCTCTGCGATATGAAAGATTTCATCTAGTTCTTTTACCGTTTTCTCCTTCGCGGTAACATTTTCATCTGGCTCATTTCAAAATTTGAATTTTTAAATGCAAGTCTGCATTGACTTTATTAGCGGGAGACAAACACGTCTTCTTCCAGTGGTTGATGGAACACACCGAGGCGGGCAGCAGGCAAATGTTTGTTTATTGTCCGTCTGACATGCGATAAGCTTAACGTGCAATTCAAATCTTTTTCAACTATCGCATAAAAAAAAAAAAAAATGCATTAACTGGAAATTTGCATCGCATAGTGAAAAGTAGTATAATTTTTTCAAATAGCAGTAACTGAAAAACGTGTTAATCGAACTCACGTTACACAAGGGCTAGCTGTATATAATAAATCAATGATGTTTGGTGAGTTCTTATGTGATCCAAGGCTAACTCTACAGTGTGCAGTTCTGCAGTATATATGTTGAATTCAGAGGGAATCTGGGATCTGCTACTATCTGAAAAGACAGCAGCAGATCCCACATATGATTCTGACCTCAAGCCATCTGCGTAAACTGGCAAGAAGTCAATGTTCAGCTAGGTTTTCTGAATAGAGCTGAAGGTAGATGGAAGACAGGGTGTTAGACTTCTTCACTTCTTAAGTGAGAATTTGCATGCTGGTATTTGAGCAATTCAGGGTGGAAGGGGTGCTTTGGTAATAGTGCAACCTTGTTTACCATGATGTTAAACTCTCTGAGTAGCTCTTGAACACATACTGAATGGACGGTTGTCAGTCTGACGAGTGTTATAAAGATTTTCCCATCGCTGCTCAAAAATGGATGTCCATGTGGGGTGGTCTGCAGGGAGTTCGGCTAAAAGCACACTGTAGAGACAACTGTTTTTGTTGAAGTGACAATGATGGTTCATTTGTTTCAACATATAGATTTTGGACAGGAGATATTCTGAACACTCCAGTAACAATATGAAAAGCCTGGTGATGAATAAGATCAAGCCAAAAAGGAACACTATTTCTGGATAACATATACACCTGAGACCCATTGTCTAAATCTCATACACTTTGTGTG